>NC_060197.1:41464663-41604663 GCF_021184085.1 Oncorhynchus gorbuscha
ACCACAGACACAAACACAAGGGTTCGCCCGACCTCACCCGTGGATCTATCCCAGAGTCCCACAGCATGTCTTTCGCCACTTCGTCGGCAGGCAACAAGGCCATGTACAACGGTATCCTGGAGAAGTCCTATAGCATGGGCCAGCTGCACGCGAGCATGACAGGGGCAGGTGGGGTGGCGGTCGGCCGCTACCCGTCCCTCACCTCAATGGACAATGAGGGCAGGGGGGCGGGGGCCAAGGAGCAGAAGCAACCGAGTACCTCCTCCCAGGACTCCAGTGGCAACGGAGACAAGGCCAAGAGGTCCTCGTCCAAAATCAAGAGCTTGTTCAAGAAGAAAAAATAGTCCTACACACACAGAGAGAGAGAAAGAGAGAGATTCTAGCCTTAAAAAAAATGGCCGTCATCAAAGGAAGCCAAAACATTATTTTTGTTCCTTTTTTTTCTTCCAAGATGGAATGTATCTCTGGCTGGATCCCTCATACCTCTTCCAGATCGGAAGCCTTATTTTTCAATAATGCCTTTTTTTTCACTCATAGGGTGCTGCTGATGCATACCAGATCTTACAACACCTGGATAGGTATTTTACTTATCAGCGAAACACATCATATGTTGTAGCAATCTGTCAGTCGATGATGTGGCGCGCAAACATTGGTTGATGCATGCAACGTATGAGTAGGGTAACGCGACCATAGCCTCACATTTAAGCCTTCAAAGGTTACAGAAAAGTCAAAAGGTCAAGGGTCGTCCCAGCTGCCGTCGCCAAAGGCAATCGTGATGAGCATTAGCCTGGTCACATCTCTGGTCTTCTCTTGTTCTTTTTGAGTTAAAGAACCAAAAAATAAATAACACTTGTTCTACCTGAAAACTGAGGGGGTTTACATGGTGGGCTTGTTAACTTGACATCACTTCCTGTCTGACAGAGGCTCCTGAGCTCTGGACTCATTTCCTTTGATAAGTAAAAATCCTGCTGAGTTTGTTGCACTACTGCCTTCCTGTTTTCTGGGAAAGGACCGCCGCTGCGTGATGTGTAGAAGAGATGTATGGATAGAGGCCTTGGGGAGATGCAACATGTGGTAGACTATTGCAGCCAGAACCAGTTGGTGCGTTTTCCAATGTCTCTCGTTATGAATGGTTCTATATACACACACACACACACACACACACACACACACACACACACACACACACACACACACACACACACACACACACACACACACACACACACACACACACACACACACACACACACACACACACACACACACACACACACACACACACACACACACACACACACACACACACACACACACAGTGAGGTTCAAAATTATTGACACCCTTGATAAAGATGAGCAATAATAACTGTATAAAAAAACAATTCAAATAATGAGCTATATTCTATTCTAAAAACAATTCTACCATTCTGAACAAAATATAAACAACAATTTCTATGATTTTACTGGGTTACAGTTAAGGAATTCAGTTAATTTAAATAAATGCATTAGGCCCTAATTTCACATGACTGGGAAATACAGATATGAATCTGCTGGTCACAAATACCTTCTTTTTAAAAAGTAGGGTTGTGGATCAGAAAACCAGTCAGTTTCTGGTATGACCACCATTTTCCTCATGCATCGTGTCACATCTCCTTCACGTCGTGTTGATCAGGCTGTTGATTGTGGCCTGTGGAATGCTGTCCCACTCCTCTTCAATGACTGTGCGGAGTTACTGAATATTGACGGGAACTGAAACACATTATCAAACATGTCGATCCAGAGCATCCCAAACATGCTCAATGGGAGACATGGCTGGTGAGTGTGCAGGACATGGAAGAACTGGGCCATTTTCAGCTTCCAGGAATTGTGTACTATAAAATGCAATTGTGTTCGTTGTCTGTAGCTTATGCCTGCCCTTACCATAACATACCTCCATCATTGGGCACTCTGTTCACAACGTTGTTATCAGCAAACCGCTCGTCCACACGACTCCATACCCGTGGCCTGCGGTTGTGAGGCCGGTTGGACGTACGGCCTAATTCTTTAAAATGATGCTTACAGTAGAGAAATAATTTAATGTTTTATCTGTCAACAGTTCTGGTGGACATCCCTGCAGTCAGCATGTCAATTGAATGTGCCCTCAAAATTTGAGACATCTGTGGCTTTGTGTTGTGACAAAGAAACTGCACATTTTAGAGTGGCCTTTTATTGTCCCCGGCACAAGGTGCACCTGTGTAATGATCCTGCTGTTTAATCAGCTTCTTGATATGCCACACCTGTCAGGTGGATGGCTTATCTTGGCCTAGGAGAAATGCTCACTGACAGGGATGGAAACACATTTGTGCCCAACATTTGAGAGAAATAAGCCTTTTTGTGCATATGGAATATTTCTGGGATCTTTTATTTCAGCTCATGTTGCGTTTTTATATTTTCTGTTCAGGATAATACAATTGCTCAGAGAAAGAGATTTTGTTTAACAACTTATTCATTGAAAAAAAAATTGCTGACACCCTACCCCTAAAGTTTCTTATAAATAGTCAAAAGGTCAGTATTTGGTCCAATATTGCCAGCAATGACTACATCAAACTTGTGACTCTACAAACTTGTTGGATGTATTTGCAGTTTATTTGGTTGTTTCACACTCTTTTTTTTGTCGTTGTTGTTTTTCCCAGGAAAAATGAACCGTGATTAATGTATTCTGTCATTTTGGAGTCACTTCTCTTATAAAAGAAGAATATAATAGTCTCTTAACTTCTATTGAGTTTTGGTTCTGAAACCTAATGAGTCGGAGACAAACTCCTCCCTACACATCCTCAATGTAAAGCGACTATCAAAACACTTTCATTCTATGACGTAATTTGTTTGAAGCATGCCTCTTTGAGTGATAAATAATGGAGAAAAAAGTCAAAGTAATTCACTGAAGACAGCATTGTTATAGAATGTTTCTAAACATTTCTTCATTAATGTGGATGCACAATTCATTCAGGATTTGCCATAATCACAGTACCAAATGTTTAGAAACATATTCTATTTTAGCAATGAGGCCTGGAGGGGTGTGGTATGTGGCCAATATACCACGGCTAAGGGCTGTTCTTAAGCACGACACAACGCAGAGTGCCTGGATACAGCCCTTAGCTGTGGTATAATGGTCATATACCACAAATCCCCGAAGTGCCTTATTGCTATTATAAACTGGGTACCAACATAATTAGAACAGTAAAAATACATGTTTTGTCATACATGTGGTATACGGCTGTCAGCCAATCAGCATTCAGGGCTCGACCCACCTAGTTTATAATCTTATTCATAATAAAAGTGACTCCAAAATGACACACTACATTATTTACCAATCATTTCTACTGGGCACAAAATAATCTCAAACCTGTTACCCAAATAAACTGCAAATGCATCCAACAAGTTTGTAGAGTCCCGATCGTTGATGTAGTCATTAGCTGGCAGGAATATGGAACCAAATACAACAATGTTGACAATATTTAGGGGTGACAATCATTTTGACCTTTACCCTTTCTGAGGGGAAAAAATGATTACTTGTTAAACAAAATCTACTGAGCAATTTGAATTCTTATAAAAAAATATATATATAATTTTCCTTTATTTATTTGTAAAAAAAAATTTACGATATAGCTCAGTGTTTGAATTATTTATAGTGTACAATCATTATTGTTCATCTTTATTGAAAAGGTCAATAATGTCAGACCTCACTGTTTAGACACTTTGTTTTGCCATTATTATGTTCTTGTAGATGTTTTGTAGACAATGTGATTTCTATTGGTGGGGGTTCACAAGGACTGACTGGTTTTCACTGAAGAAAGCTAAATAATATGTTACTTGTCGTTGTAAACTTTCCTAAGCTTTTCCCGAATATTTTACCGTTAATTTCACCTGTTTTACCTCTCAACTTCCTTTTCCATCATTTACGATAGGGACTGGTCACTAGCAACGTACATAGCAGGAGACAAGCTAAACCGAAGAGTAAAGTTAATTGTTGATATTTTACAATATGCATTTGTAAGATCAGAAGTCTGCAGACAAATTAGCTTTCATAGCACATCCCTACATTCTTACAGCTACAGTCACCCATTTAAACCTACAGTCACCCATTTAAACCTACAGTCAACCATTTACGCCTACAGTCACCCATTTAAACCTACAGTCACCCATTTACCCCTACCGTCACTCATCTTCCCATTTACCCTGTCTGTCCATCAAATACCTGTCTCACCCCCTGTCCCCTCTAAACCTCCCTGTCTGTCCATCAAATCCCTGCCTCACCCCCTGTCCCCTCTAAACCTCCCTGTCTGTCCATCAAATCCCTGCCTCACCCCCTGTCCCCTCTCATTGTTCTGTGTTTGCTCACCTCTGGGCCTATAGACTGAGTGCTCTGTTTCAAGGGTTCTCTGTTCTCACTGTGATTATACTGCCCTCAACCCTTCATCCCGGACGTGCCATCATTACTGTCACATCATCCCTGTAACCCGTGACGGAGCTGATGTCGCAGCCTGTTACGGTGATGACGCGAATGTGACGACACAAAGGTTGTAGGTGGCGGCGTTCCCGCCAGAAAGGAGAGTATACGTGCTGTTACGGCACACGGACCCAAAAATATCGACTTATAGATGAGCAGAACATATGAATGTTTACGAGACGTTAGGGGATTTTTTTGAACATTTGGTGTGTGACTATTTGTATACCGTAGACAAATTAATTAAAAAAAACATTGCTGTCTTCAGTGAATTACTTTTTCACAGTATTTGTCACCCAAAGACGCATTCTTTTAAACAAATAACGTCACAGTATGAAAACATATTTTATATTTACTTTACATTGACGATGGGTGGGGTTTGTCTTCGACTCATTAAGTGTTCAGAACCAAAACTGACTGCATTGATGACTCACTCCCCACAGTGAAGAAACGTTTATGATTCCCAGTTGTCTTCACAGGATAGTAGAACCAGAAGAAGAAGAAGAAAAAACATTTTGATGCTCCCGTTTGTCTTGAGAGTGGAGAAACAGTGACACATTGAAGAAAGCAATGCATGATTGCTTTATCAATATAAACTGAATGTGATGAAAATTGCACTGATGGTTCATCAATTCCACACACAGCAGGAATGAACCGGGGCCGCCTGGCTTGGTGATGAATGTGTTGTTTGACTGCCACTGTACACAGCATCCCAGCCTTTCCCAGCCTGCCCATTGGCTTGTCCCTCTCAGGGCGCAGTTCCAGAGACGACCACTGGGTTGCAGTAATATATTGGAGAAATCATGACTACAACCAGTGGAGGCTGGTGAGACAATGGGCTCATTGTAATGGCTGGAATTGAATTAATGAAAAGGGTATCAAAACACATCCGTGACATTGATTCTACTCCAGTCATTACAATGAACCCATTCCTCCTAAAGCTCCTCCCACCAGCCGCCGCTGTGGCACACCATGTTCCTGCTGCGTGAGACATCTTCAGAAGGAACAAATGTAGGCTACAAACGGCACTTTGACATACAAGCTGATTCAGCTGATTCTTAGTGGTGAGAAGACGAGAGATGTCATTTCATCTGCAGCCAAATGATTTGCTTGTTACCCCCGAACGATGACGACAGCACCTTGTCCTCTCCTGTCTGTGTCCACTAGTATCAGGGGGAACAATATATTGCGCGTGCTTTACGTTTTAGTCTTATTTCAGAGGTTATTTACCTGGTATTCTCTGAGGAATGATGTGTTCCCAATATGTCACATCTCAAGGAGACCAACATGTAAACATTAGCGTGTACAGTAGGTGGTTATTACTTCGTACTATTTCACAGTAAACAGCGAACTGGAAAATACACATCATTCATTAAGTAAAAACCAGCTCAAATCTGAACCATTAAATCATTACCGACGTGAAAGGGGGGATGGGTTAACACTAGCCCACATAGTACTACTATCTACCCCCTCTCTCCCAGTGGTGTTGATGGGTTAACACTAGCCCACATAGTACTACTATCTACCCCCTCTCTCCCAGTGGTGTTGATGGGTTAACACTAGCCCACATAGTACTACTATACCCCTCTCTCCCAGTGGTGTTGATGGGTTAACAACCTGTTGAGGCTATTTAGTGTAGCACCCGGTACTCTAATTGGCTGCAGTATGGTGCCCTAAAGAGATGCGTATCTCAAACGGACAGGAGATATAGGAATGGTACGCTAACGGACAGGAGATATAGGAATGGTACGCTAACGGACAGGAGATATAGGAATGGTACGCTAACGGACAGGAGATATAGGAATGCTACGCTAACGGACAGGAGATATAGGAATGCTATGCTAACGGACAGGAGATATAGGAATGCTACGCTAACGGACAGGAAATATAGGAATGCTACGCTAATGGACAGGAGATATAGGAATGCTACGCTAACGGACAGGAGTTAAAGGAATGCTACGCTAACGGACAGGAGTTAAAGGAATGCTAAGCTAACGGACAGGAGATATAGGAATGCTACGCTAACGGACAGGAGATATAGGAATGCTACGCTAACGGACAGGAAATATAGGAATGCTACGCTAACGGGCTGACGAAGGCACATTCATTCTTTAATGAATAGGAGTGAAGGTAATGAATAGAGGCTCTAAATGTATGTAGTAGTGCTGCATGCGTGCGTGTGTGTGTGTGTGTGTGTGTACGTAGATGGAGAGAGTGGGTCTACTGGTCTAGCTATGTCCCAGTTGGATTCCATTCTACCTTGTCTGCTGCTCCCATCTCAGTGTTATGGGTTAATGAACTGGGACCCTGGTAGCCTTTCCCTGTACCTTTCTCCTCACATGGAGGGAAGGAAGGGGGTGTTTTTGAAAGGGTGAAAGGACTGGGGAGGGGCCGGACAGAGAGAGAAGAGAAACGGTGATTGTCTACATGAAAACTCACATGTTTTCTCCGTTACTAAACACAAGGGCCTTTTCCAAGTGGCTTTCCCTCCTTAGCAACATTCCTTAACGTTTGACTCAGGCCCAACCCCATTGTAAATATACAGGAACAGCCAAGGTCAATTAGTAGCGATGTTTATCCACGCGAGGCAAGACAAAGTCAGCTTTGGCAAAGGCAGACTGGGTGCAAACAGACTGATGCTACTGTAGCATCTTATGACTTGTCTGACTCTGAGGCACATTAGGAGACTGAATACTGTAGGGTTGGCTGGGATATTAGTAGGAGACTGAATACTGTAGGGTTGGCTGGGATATTAGTAGGAGACTGAATACTGTAGGGTTGGCTGGGATATTAGTAGGAGACTGAATACTGTAGGGTTGGCTGGGATATTAGTAGGAGACTGAATACTGTAGGTTTGGCTGGGATATTAGTAGGAGACTGAATACTGTTGGGTTGGCTGGGATATTAGTAGGAGACTGAATACTGTAGGGTTGGCTGGGATATTAGTAGGAGACTGAATACTGTAGGGTTGGCTGGGATATTAGTAGGAGACTGAATACTGTAGGGTTGGCTGGGATATTAGTAGGAGACTGAATACTGTAGAGTTGGCTGGGATATTAGTAGGAGACTGAATACTGTTGGGTTGGCTGGGCTATTCAAATTAAAGTGGTCTATATTTGTGTTACAGGTAGAAGACAATACACTTGTTTCTGGTTGAGTCTGACATGACATCGAGGTCAGGAGTGTTGCTGCTTTACTTTGCTGGGGCGGCAGAGAAGTCTAGTGGTTAGATTGTTGGGCTAGTAACCGAAAGGTTACAAGTTCGAATCCCCGAGCTGACAAGGTACAAATCTGTCGTTCTGCCCCTGAACAAGACAGTTAACCCACTGTTCCTAGGCCGTCATTGAAATTAAGAATTTGTTCTTAACTGACTTGCCTAGTTAAATAAAGGTAAAATAAAAATAAATAGCTGCTAGTTGATTGATTAACATCATTGAGTCCACTGCAGTCACCTGGGAACCCAGGGCTGAATCAGTCCCTGGTTAGACGGAGAGGGTGAACCGTAGACATGCTGTCGAAGGCCAGATTTGAATACTGCTGATTAGCCTCGGTCTTCCTGATTCGTCGACAGCGTGGCAAGCTGTCTCCCGAATGGCAGGCAAATGACAGTGCTTTGAATGTAGGTGCTTTTCAATGACACCGTTGAATGATGGTCTTTGGAATGAGCTCAGTGACGGCCTCTCTGAATCACAGAGAACGATTGACAGTTGTCAGGCTTCAACACACCAAGATAGGTCGTTTTTTAACAACCCGCTCCTGAACCCTGAGGGCCAACCCCTTTTCGCTTGAAATAATGTCTCATCCACAGTAAAATTATTTCTCGTTGAATTGGAGTGGCAATTCACTTGCATTTGTCGGCCTATTGCAAACGAGCAGGCAACACACAGCGCGAATAAAATCTTGCCTGATGTCATCATCATTAGCCATAAATTGGGGAGGGGCCAGTGCTGTATAAGAGTACCATGAGCGGTGAGCGGTGGGGTTGAAACGAACGTGACACCCCCCGACTGACTGGAGCTCCCATGAGTTTGAGTTGCGCTTCCGTTTCGAGTTTCCGGTGAAACTAGACTATTCCCCGACGCCATTTAAAATGGTGGAAAGCCATATGAAAGGTGAACCGACGGTGTCGGAAAGGGTTTCTCCCGCTCTTCCTGGATAATGTTGTAATGTTAGGGTGATGACACATGACAAGTTAACAGCGAGGCCTGTGGAGAGGAGTGAGGAGTGGTGGATTGGTGGGTATAGGAGAGAGACGTAATCAGAGCTGCTACCCAGAGACTACAGCCAAGGACATCTCGTCCTGTGCTTATTGACTGGGATAAATATATGTGTTTGTGTCAGAGAATAGTATCTCTGGCTCTCTGTGTGTGTCTCTGGTAAGTTATGTGTGTTTGTGTCAGAGAATAGTATCTCTGGCTTTCTCTGTCTCTGTGTGTGTGTCTCTGGTAAGTTATGTGTGTTTGACAACAATGACAATTCGATTACACGTTTATTCAGATTGTGTTTGTATGGAGATTGTGTGTGTGCATGTTTACGTCAATACAATTTTTTTTAAATTATTTATTTCACCTTTATTTAACCAGGTAGGCTAGTTGAGAACACCTTTATTTAACCAGGTAGGCTAGTTGAGAACACCTTTATTTAACCAGGTAGGCTAGTTGAGAACACCTTTATTTATCCAGGTAGGCCAGTTGAGAACACCTTTATTTAACCAAGTAGGCTAGTTGAGAACACCTTTATTTAACCAGGTAGGCTAGTTGACAACACCTTTATTTAACCAGGTAGGCTAGTTGAGAACACCTTTATTTAACCAGGTAGGCTAGTTGAGAACACCTTCATTTAACCAGGTAGGCTAGTTGAGAACACCTTTATTTAACCAGGTAGGCAAGTTGAGAACACCTTTATTTAACCAGGTAGGCTAGTTGAGAACACCTTTATTTAACCAGGTAGGCTAGTTGAGAACACCTTTATTTAACCAGGTAGGCTAGTTGAGAACACGTTCTCATTTGCAACTGTGACCTGGCCAAGATAAAGCATAGCAGTGTGAACAGACAACACAGAGTTACACATGGAGTAAACAATAAACAATAACCAAGTCAATAACATAGTAGAAAAAAATAATCTATATACATTGTGTGCAAAAGGCATGAGGAGGTAGGCAATAAATAGGCCATAGTACTGAATAATTACAATTTAGCAGATTAACACTGGAGTGATTAATGATCAGATGAACATGTGCAGGTAGAGATACTGGTGTACAAAAGAGCAGAAAAGTAAATTAAATAAAAACAGTATGGGGATGAGGTAGGTAAATTGAGTGGGCTACATACCGATGGACTATGTACAGCTGCAGCGATCGGTTAGCAGGTGTTTAAAGTTGGTGAGGGAGATAAAAGTCTCCAACTTCAGAGATTTTTGCAATTCGTTCCAGTCGCAGGCAGCAGAGAACTGGAAAGAAAGGCGGCCAAATGAGGTTTTGGCTTTAGGGATGATCAGTGAGATACACCTGCTGGAGCGCGTGCTACGGGTGGGTGTTGCCATCGTGACCAGTGAACTGAGATAAGGCGGAGCATTACCTAGCATGAACTTGTAGATGACCTGGAGCCAGTGGGTCTGGCGACGAACATGTAGTGAGGGCCAGCCGACTAGAGGTCGGAGTGGTGGGTGGTATAAGGTACAAGGTACATACAGGTCGCAGTGGTGGGTGGTATAAGGTGCTTTTGTAACAAAATGGATGGCATTGTGATAAACTGCATCCAGTTTGCTGAGTAGAGGACCCTGTTGCTGAAGATTACACGGATAAAGCCTGTTGTACTTTCTGCCCCAGGCCTCACTAGACAACAGCCTTTTAGAGGTCAGATGGAAAGACCTGGTCCTCACACATACAGTACAGTAAGCTTCTGACTGTGCTTTTCACATGCCTCCATAGAATGGGAAGGAGAGGTTTTCAATCTGGATCATAAATTCTCCCTCCGCTCACTGGCTCCCCTGCAGACTGCACATCTCTTCCCTTAATGTATATATTCACACCACCCACAACTTTCCCCTTTCCTCACCTCTCTCGATCAAATAAATTGAATCAATTCTATATGTGTCAAACCGCAAGACTTGATCTCTCAAAAAAAGGCGGGCAAATTTGATTTGAGTGAATTCAGGAGATGTCTGCCAATGCATAATACATGGCTTTGTCCTTGAAGTTACTCTGACTTATTAAGTCCCAGGTTCCCCCTGAGCTCAGCTGGCTTTGTTGGTTTTAACTCCAACCCTGTTCCTGGAGAGCTACCATCCTGTTGGTTTTAACTCCAACCCTGTTCCTGGAGAGCTACCATCCTGTTGGTTTTAACTCCAACCCTGTTCCTGGAGAGCTACCATCCTGTTGGTTTTCATTCCAACCCTGTTCCTGGAGAGCTACCATCCTGTAGGTTTTCATTCCAACCCTGTTCCTGGAGAGCTACCATCCTGTTGGTTTTAACTCCAACCCTGTTCCTGGAGAGCTACCATCCTGTAGGTTTTCATTCCAACCCTGTTCCTGGAGAGCTACCATCCTGTTGGTTTTAACTCCAACCCTGTTCCTGGAGAGCTACCATCCTGTTGGTTTTCATTCCAACCCTGTTCCTGGAGAGCTACCATCCTGTTGGTTTTCATTCCAACCCTGTTCCTGGAGAGCTACCATCCTGTTGGTTTTAACTCCAACCCTGTTCCTGGAGAGCTACCATCCTGTTGGTTTTAACTCCAACCCTGTTCCTGGAGAGCTACCATCCTGTTGGTTTTAACTCCAACCCTGTTCCTGGAGAGCTACCATCCTGTTGGTTTTCATTCCAACCCTGTTCCTGGAGAGCTACCATCCTGTAGGTTTTCATTCCAACCCTGTTCCTGGAGAGCTACCATCCTGTAGGTTTTCATTCCAACCCTGTTCCTGGAGAGCTACCATCCTGTTGGTTTTAACTCCAACCCTGTTCCTGGAGAGCTACCATCCTGTAGGTTTTCATTCCAACCCTGTTCCTGGAGAGCTACCATCCTGTAGGTTTTCATTCCAACCCTGTTCCTGGAGAACTACCATCCTGTAGGTTTTCATTCCAACCCTGTTCCTGGAGAGCTACCATCCTGTAGGTTTTCATTCCAACCCTGTTCCTGGAGAGCTACCATCCTGTAGGTTTTCATTCCAACCCTGTTCCTGGAGAGCTACCATCCTGTAGGTTTTCATTCCAACCCTGTTCCTGGAGAGCTACCATCCTGTAGGTTTTCATTCCAACCCTGTTCCTGGAGAGCTACCATCCTGTAGGTTTTCATTTCAACCCTGTTCCTGGAGAGCTACCATCCTGTAGGTTTTCATTCCAACCCTGTTCGAGGTTGGAGCAAAACACTACAGGAGGGTATCTCTCCAGGAAGAGGGTTGGAGATACTGCACACCATGCTACTATACTGCACACCATGCTACTATACTGCACACCATGCTACTATACTGCAAACTGTGCTGCAATACTACAAACCATGCTACTATACTGCACATGTGCTACAATACTACATGCCATGCTACTATACTGCACACCATGCTACTATACTGCACACCATGCTACTATACTGCACACCATGCTACTATACTGCACACAATGCTACTATACTGCAAACTGTGCTGCAATACTACAAACCATGCTACTATACTGCACGCGTGCTACAATACTACACACCATGCTACTATACTGCACACCATGATAATATACTACTATACACCATGCTACAATACTGCACACCATGCTACAATACTACTACCCACCATGCTACTATACTGCACACCATGCTACAATACTACTACCCACCATGCTACTATACTGCACACCATGCTACAATACTACTACACACCATGCAAATATACTACTACACACCATGCTACAATACTACTACACAGCATGCTACTATACTACTACACACCATGCTACTATACTACACACCATGCTACTATATCACTACACATCATGCTAATATACTACTACACAGCATGATACTATACTACTACACACCATGCTACAATACTACTACACACCATGATACTATACTACTACACATGATGCTACAATACTACTACACAACATGCTACTATACTACTACAAACCATGTTACTATATTACTGCACACAATGCTACTTTACTACTACACACCATGCTACAATACTACACACCATGCTACAATACTACACACCATGCTACTATACTACGACACACCATGCTACTATATCACTACACACCATGTTACAATACTACTACACACCATGCTACTATACTACACACCATGTTACAATACTACACACCATGCTAATATACTACTACACACCATGCTAAGATACTACTACACACCATGCTACTATACTACTACACACCATGCTACTATACTACGACACACCATGCTACTATACTACTACACACCATGCTACTATACTACTACACACCATGCTACTATACTACGACACACCATGCTACTATATCACTACACACCATGTTACAATACTACTACACACCATGCTAATATACTACACACCATGTTACAATACTACACACCATGCTAATATACTACTACACACCATGCTAAGATACTACTACACACCATGCTACTATACTACTACACACCATGCTACTATACTACTACACACCATGCTAATGTACTACTACACACCATTCTACTATATCACTACACACCATGCTACTATACTATGACACACCATGCTAATATACTACTACACACCATGCTACTATACTACTACACACCATGCTACTATACTACTACACACCATTCTACTATACTACTACACACCATTCTACTATACTATGACACACCATGCTACTATACTACTACACACCATGTTACTATACTACTACACACCATGCTACTATACTACACACCATGCTACTATACTACGACACACAATGCTACTATACTACTACACACCATGCTACTATACTACACACCATGCTACTATACTACGACACACCATGCTACTATACTACTACACACCATGCTACTATACTACACACCATGTTACTATACTACTACACACCATGCTACTATACTACACACCATGCTACTATACTACGGCACACAATGCTACTATACTACTACACACACTGCTACTATACTACTACACACCATGCTACTATACTACTACACACCATGCTACTATACTACTACACACCATTCTACTATACTACTACATACCATGCTACTATACTACTACACACCATGCTACTATACTACTACACACCATGCTACTATACTACTACACACCATTCTACTATACTACTACATACCATGCTACTATACTACTACACACCATGCTACTATACTACTACACACCATGCTACTATACTACTACACACCATGATAATGTACTACTACACACCATTCTACTATACTATGACACACCATGTTACTATACTACTACATACCATGCTACTATACTACACACCATGCTACTATACTACGACACACAATGCTACTATACTACTACACACCATGCTACTATACTACACACCACACTACTATACTACACACCATGCTACTATACTACTACACACCATGTTACTATACTACTACACATCATGCTACTATACTACACACCATGCTACTATACTACTACACACCATGTTACTATACTACTACACATCATGCTACTATACTACACACCATGCTACTATACTACTACACACCATGCTAATTTACTTGTACACACCATTCTACTATATTACTACACACCATGCTACTATACTACACACCATGCTACTATACTACTACACACCATGCTACTATACTACTACACACCACACTACTATACTACACACCGTGCTACTATGCTACTACACACCATGCTAATGTACTACTACACACCATTATACTATATCACTACACACCATGCTACTATACTACTACACACCATGTTACTATACTACTACACACCATGCTACTATACTACTACACACCATGTTACTATACTACTACACATCATGCTACTATACTACTACACACCATGTTACTATACTACTACACACCATGCTACTATACTACTACACACCACACTACTATACTACACACCGTGCTACTATGCTACTACACACCATGCTAATGTACTACTACACACCATTATACTATATCATGCTACTATACTACACACCACACTATACTACACACCATGCTACTATACTACTACACACCATGTTACTATACTACTACACATCATGCTACTATACTACTACACACCATGTTACTATACTACTACACATCATGCTACTATACTTCAAACCTTGAGATTAAGAAGTGCAGATTCTTTCCGCCTGCCGCAGTCCACTAGTTTCAGAAACGGGCCCTCTTTGTACTTTGCCTCTGGCCACAAACACATTTGCACATAAATCATTCAATCTAAACCATAACACGTTACTTTCCACTGCTAGACCTCTTGACTATTCCACATTTTGTTACATTACACTCTTATTCTGAAATATAAATATTTTTTTAAATCTAAGCAATTTATGCACTTTATTTTTAATACCCAGAGAGAATATACAAAATAAAAACTTGAATGAGTAGGTGTGTACAAACTTTTGACTGGTACTGTATGTAAATAAGGTATTTCTGTTTTTAGTTTCTAGTTTCTAAAAAGCTGTTTTCACATTGTCATTGTGGGGTATTGTGTGTAGATTGCTGAGAATTTAAAAAAATGGAATCCATTTTAGAATACGTCTGTAACGTATTTTTTGTTTGTTGAAAAAGTCAAAAGGTCTGAATACTCTCCAAATGCACTGTTTTAAACATACTAAAAGTTTCAAGTAATTTCGTCAGTTTCCAACAATACTCTTATTCACTTCCTGGTGCTGTAACTTCCTCTCTCTACTGGTATCTTAGTGACACTACCGGACAACAGTAAACAGTAGATGCTAGTACACCACAAACCCAACTGGTCCACAACACCACAATTTATTGTAAAAAATAACAACGGCAAGGCTCAATAAAGAACCACAGGCCAATGCTACGGTAGGCTACGTGCGTCATTAAAGCACGTCAGTGAACAGTTGTTTAGCATAGGCAAACGAGAAACAAAGTAGCCTTCCATGGAAGCATTGCTGTGGTGTGATGACCACCGTTGCAATGGCACCTGTACACTTCTTAGCGACTGTGTTTACATGCAAGGAGTCACTAAGAGAGAGATTTTTTTTTACAGGGTCATAAAAATGAACATTTTGATTAAAATAAAACCTTGTAGATGAATGAGAGATTATTTCTTTAAATCTAAATTAATTGACATGAGGTCCATGTGCTTGCAGCTGGGACTTTCACCTGAATCACTCATTGATGTCAATGCACAGAAATTCCAGTGAGCAGATCTCAAGTCTGAATACTGTCTATAATGACTGAGGAAAAAGAGCATCTCTCATCTTGTAGTTTATTAATATTCCAAATGAACCATCAAGTCTACAGTTGAAACTAGGTTCTAATATATAAACTAACAAAAGAGATTCAAACAATGAACAATGTTAAAGATTTGTAACTTAAGATCACATACTATTGTAAAACAATATTAATATATGATAAAGCAATATTCTGTATGATAAAACAATTAACTGTATCTCAGATAAAGACCTGTTTCAGTTAAACTGAGACAATCTGGACCAGTACAGATAATTAATGTAAAGAAAAAGATAAATGTAAGGAGAACATTTAACATAACTAGAGTTCTCCCTTTGTCATCATCCTCTTCATCTTCTTCTCCTCCTCTTCTTTCTTGGGAGACCCCTCTTCCTCCTTGTGGAAGACCTTCCCATCAGGCTGCTTTTTCCATGTCACTTTGGTGTCTGCAGGTAACCCCTGCTCCTTCAGCTTGTTCCTTATCTGGAGAAACACACACAAACACAGTATTTTTAATTCTTCAATAGTTATTCTTTCTTGACTTCAATCATGTCACTCTATGTGGAGATGATGCTTATAACTTTCCTGTTTCACACAAAGTGTGTTTTAATATACATGTGTGAATTGGAAATGTTTTTTTTTGTTGCATATCCCAACTCTCCCTGAGGCACCCACAGAGTGTGGGGTCACGGTCAGGAGAAAAGGTCATCTACACACTAGGACCCAGACCAGAGAGGAGGTCATCTACAACAGACTAGGACCCAGACCAGAGAGGAGGTCATCTACAACAGACTAGGACCCAGACCAGAGAGGAGGTCATCTACAACAGACTAGGACCCAGACCAGAGAGGAGGTCATCTACACACTAGGACCCAGACCAGAGAGGAGGTCATCTACACACTAGGACCCAGACCAGAGAGGAGGTCATCTACACACTAGGACCCAGACCAGAGAGGAGGTCATCTACAACAGACTAGGACCCAGACCAGAGAGGAGGTCATCTACAACAGACTAGGACCCAGACCAGAGAGGAGGTCATCTACAACAGAATCATTACTGAGTTGGTTCTTCATGAACAGGGTGAAACTCACCTCTTGTACAATGGCGTCTTGGACAGCAGGATCTCTGAGGTTCAGATGTTGATCCCTTTGTGTCATCTTCATTCTCACAACCTGTCTCTTCAGTTGAAGAGCCTCTTCAAAAAGTCAATATACAGTGAGTGCAAATGAGGTGAGATAAGGGAGTAAAGGCAATAAATAGGCCACGGTGGCGAGGTAATTACAATATAGCAATTAAAACACTGGAATAGTAGATGTGCAGAAGATGAATGTGCAAGTAGAGATACTGGGGAGCAAGATAAATAAATAAATACAGTATGAGGTAGGTAGATAGATGGGCTGTTTACAGATGAGCTATGTACAGGTGCAGTGATCTGTGAGCTGCTCTGACAGCTGGTGCTTAAAGCTAGTGAGTGAGATATGAGTCTCCAGCTTCAGAGATTTTTGCAGTTCGTTCCAGTCATTGGCAGTAGAGAACTGGAAGGAAAGATGACCAAAGGAGGAATTGGCTTTGGGGGTGACCAGTGAGATATACCTGCTGGAGCGCGTGCTACGAGTGGGTGCTGCTATGGTGACCAGTGAGCTGAGATAAGGCGGGGCTTTACCTAGCAGAGACTTGTAGATAACCTGTAGCCAGTGGGTTTGGCGACGAGTATGAAGCGAGTGTTCCAACCAAAGAGAGCGTACAGGTCGCAATGGTGGGTAGTATATGGGGCTTTGGTGACAAAACGGATGGCACTGTGATAGACTGCATCCAGTTTGTTGAGTTGAGTGTAGGAAGGCAATTTTATAGATGACATCACCGAAGTCGAAGATTGGTAGGATGGTCAGTTTTACGAGGGTATGTTTGGTATTGGAGATGGTAATGTGAGTCTGGAAAGAGTTTACAGTCTAACCAGACAGATAGGTACTTGTAGTTGTCCACGTATTCTAAGTCAGAGCCGTCCAGAGTAGTGATGTTGGACGGGCGGGCAGTTATCGGTTGAATAGCATGCATTTAGTTTTACTTGCGTTTAAGAGCAGTTGGAGGCCACAGAAGGAGAGTTGTATTGCATTGAAGCTCATCTGGAGGTTAGCCAATAAGAATGTGGTGATTGACAGAGTTGAAAGCCTTGGCCAGGTTGATGAATATAGCTGCACAGTAATGTTTCTTATCGATGGCGGTTATGATGTCGTTTAGGACCTTGAGCGTGGCTGAGGTGCACCCATAACCAGCTTTGAAACCAGATTGCCAAGCGGAGAAGGTACGGTGGGATTCGAAATGGTCGGTAATCTGTTTCTTAACTTGGCTTTCGAAGGCCTTAGAAAGACAGGGTAGGATAGATATAGGTCTGTAGCAGTTTGGGTCTAGAGTGTCTTGAAGAGGGGGATGACCGCGGCAGCTTTCCAATCTTTGGGAATCTCAGACGATACGAAAGAGAGGTTGAACAGGCTAGTAATAGGGGTTGCAACAATTTCGGCAGATAATTTTAGAAAGAGAGGGTCCAGATTGCCTAGCTCAGCTGATTTGTAGGGGTCCAGATTTTTCAGCTCTTTCAGAAGTGTTTTAGGGAGCATTTGACAGTGATGATGGGTGGTCGTTTGGTCGCAGACCCATTACGGATGCAGGCAATGAGGCAGTGCTCGCTGAGATCTTGAATGAAAACAGCAGAGGTGTATTTGGAGGGCGAGTTAGTTAGGATGACTATGAGGGTGCCCGTGTTTACGAATTTTGAGTTGTACCTGGTAGGTTCATTGATAATTTGTGTGGAATTGAGTGCATCAAGCTTGGATTGTAGGATGGTCGGGCTGTTAAGCATGTCCATGGCTAGCAGTTAGCAGACCGGGGCAGGCAAGCTAGCAGTTAGTAGACCGGGGCTAGCAAGTTAGCTTTTGGGGGACGTCGCGATGGGGGTAAGTCTGTTTGTGACGTCAATAGACCAGTCATGGAGTTAGTAGGGTTCCAAGTAGCTCTAGGTAGCTAGCATGCCTAGCAGGTTAGCAGAATGGGCCTCCAGGTAGCGCCTGAGGGGCCTGTTGGAATCCTAGGGCAGATTATGTCGGTATTCCAGTCGTAGAGGATCGGCGGGGTTCCGTGCCCCATACCGGCAGTAGAAGGTGTCCGGATATTGTAGCCCAGGAGTAGTCAAACGTTAGCCAGGAGTAGTCAACCCGGGTTGCGGTTAGCTAGCTGCGATGATCCAGATGAAAAGGTTCAGAGTTTGTGGTAGGAATTCGGGGATATGGAGAGAAAAATAGGTCCGTTATTCTCTGGTTTGAAACGCGTTGTTCGAACTGGCGAGAGCTTTCCGAGCTAAAGGTTAGCTGATGACCGCTAGCAGTGGTTAGCTGACTGATAGCTGGTAGCTAGTTAGCCAGCTAGCTTCAGTAGAGGTATTCCAGTTCGGAGGTAAATAGAAATTATTTTGGGGGAAAAAAACAGATCCACAACACATTGGCGGGTTGCAGGAGAGTATTTTGAAGTTGAGGTTTAGGAAATATATTTAAAAGAACGCGAAGAAAAATGTATGTAGATACATGGGATGAGAGAAGACAAAGACGTCTGACTGCTACGCCATCTTGGATTCAAATGACTGAAGTAAATCAACATTACAGTTCTCCTGTCATCATTATATCAGGTAGATCAGGTGGAGAATATGGTAACTTACCATAGCAGATGAAAGGATAGTGGTTTTCACAGGGCGTATTTATCCATTTAGAATAAGAAGAAGAAGAGGAATAAGAAGACATCGTCGTGCAACTGTATTTCTGATCTATTCTGAACCATCCTGGCAACCAGTTTCTGAATGAGGAGTCACTCTGGTCTGACCATCTCCAGGAGTCTAGAAACAGGCCGATCCACACAGGAAGTCTCCTCAGTGATATCTTCTTCTTTATCTCTGTGTTCTCAGTCTGGTTCCTCACACTGACCAGGTCTGTGTGATTCTGTCTGCAGTAACTCTGAGCATCTATCCAGGTCTTGTTCTCCTGAATTAAGACGTATGTTAGGTTGGTGTCTTGTTTTCCTGCAAAAGTCAAATGTAATAATCAATACAAATATCCAGTGAAATATCATCTACTGATCATCTATAGTACATGTTGTCATTGATTTGATAACAGATCAATAACTGATTAACAACTTAAAGCTCTCATGAGTCTATGTTTCAACCTAATGGCAGCTCCAGCACTTAGAACAGGCTTCATCATTAGTATGTCAACACTCACCATCATAACAGATGAAGTGATGCTGGTCATCACAGGAGGTATTGTTCCACAGACCAGCTGTACTCATTAAAGCACAGTTACCATTTTGGGGCGTCCCAGTGTCCCAGTTTCTGAACTCAGTCTCCCCCTCTCTGTAGAAACGTCTGTCTGCCAGAGACCAGTTCCACTTCATGGAGTCTCCCTTCTTCAGTCCGATCCATAACCAGTAAATAGAACCACTGACACTGGTAATCAGCCTGTTCAGGTCCTCCATGTCATCTACTGTAGCCAGATCAGTGTAATGTGCTCTGCAGTAACTCTGGGCATCAGTCCAGTTCATATTGTTGGTAATGAGGTGATACTGATGAAGACATGAGGAAGGTGTGTAGAACCCTGTTAACAGAATAATGATTAATGAGGGATATTTTCTCCAGCATCTTCTCACCCCCAACCACACTATCTTCGCATCTGTTAACATATAGTACAGTACACCTTGGTGTGCAAACACACGCACGCACACTCACACACGTGTCACACACACACACAAACTCACATCTTGAACTGACCTGAGATTAGGAGGGTGAGGTACAAAGAAGTTTCCATCAGTGTGAAATTCAAAGGAAATATGGCTAAAGATGAGAGACTCCTACACTCAGTTTAGAGTTGTGTTCCAAGAGATTTCAAAAGGTACCAATTACATCTGAAATGTAACCAGAATGATTGAAAAACAACTGGGTTACATTCATTTCTCTACATTAATGTTAAACATATTATACATTTTAAACATGGCCTAACCTGTTGTTTGTAGGAAAGTCTGTCTCGCTCCGTCTATCTTGCTCTCTCCAGATCTCTCTCTTTCTGTGTCTGTCTCCCTTGCTTGGTCCTATATACATCTTAAACTGATTCTCATTGCTTTGAATACGTTATCTATATTCTGTTTCCAAACAGGGGTATGCAAAATGGAGTAGACATTCTCATAAAGTTATTATCTTACTCAAACAAACATGTGCCATGTAACATCTATCACTATGGCAACAGGGTTGGACAAAGTTTAGGAACTGTTTTTTTGAAGGAGGAATTCATGAAAATCAATTGATTTTAATTAGTCACAGTATCAACTGAAACATGATGCAGTGCCTTTTTCACATTCAATGTACCTTTATCTTCGCTTTAATTAGCTTCTAAAATAGAACAAAATGTGTGGATCAAATGAGATATCACATGAAATTAGCTACAAAACTGAAGATTTCCACTCTGGCACAAATGTGTAGATTTGTAGGAAATTGGCTTTAAAACAGAGGAGGAAGAGAGAGTAATCTACACCTCCATTAGGGGTATATGAGGTAAATTAACACTGAAAGTGGTGGCTGGGGAGATGGGCATAGAATTAATAGAATGTGGGGGGTGATTGTGGCCTAAATTGAGAGTGACACTCCCAGGTAAAGACACTTGACTGGAACAGGACTGGAGGTACACCACAGAGACGGGCAGGAACCCAGTGGCCCTGGTCTCAGCTCTCACTGGTCTCAGCTCTCACTGGTCTCAGCTCTCACTGGTCTCAGCTCTCACTGGTCTCAGTTCTCACTGGTCTCAGCTCTCATAACATAACCCAACAGTGAATATAATAACCCAACAGTAAATATAATAACCCAACAGTAAATATAATAACCCAACAGTAAATATAATAACCCAACAGTAAATATAATAACCCAGCAGTAAATATAATAACCCAACAGTGAATATAATAACCCAACAGTAAATATAATAACCCAACAGTAAATATAATAACCCAACAGTAAATATAATAACCCAACAGTAAATATAATAACCCAGCAGTAAATATAATAACCCAACAGTAAATATAATAACCCAACAGTAAATATAATAACCCAGCAGTAAATATAATAACCCAGCAGTAAATATAATAACCCAACAGTAAATATAATAACCCAACAGTAAATATAATAACCCAACAGTAAATATAATAACCCAGCAGTAAATATCATAACCCAGCAGTAAATATCATAACCCAACAGTAAATATAATAACCCAACAGTAAATATAATAACCCAACAGTAAATATAATAACCCAACAGTAAATATAATAACCCAACAGTAAATATAATAACCCAACAGTAAATATCCTAACCCAGCAGTAAATATAATAACCCAACAGTAAATATAATAACCCAACAGTAAATATCATAACCCAGCAGTAAAGATCATAACCCAACAGTAAATATAATAACCCAACAGTAAATATCATAACCCAACAGTAAATATCCTAACCCAGCAGTAAATATCCAGCACCCCTGAACAGCACTACTCCCCCTATATCAGCAGTAAATAACATTCACCCCATGCATCTATACTGATTAAATATGTCTCTCCATCTGAAGAAAGGCATTCTGAAGATGCCGCTGGTGGCACAAGTTCCAGCAACAGTCACAGAACCCTTGACCTTGACTACCCACCGACTGTGGATAGTGACCCAGCAATGTTGGTTGTAGTTGAACAGGTTAAACTTAATGATAACTCTGTTAGGACTGTCAGGTCAGGGGCTGGTCGGGTTAGGAAACGCCCAGTGAGACTCATTGAGACTATGCAGACACAGAGGGTTTTTCATACAGAATTCATTACTGTACCTGTGTGGGTGTAGGATTAGAATCCAAGTCTGTAGGGTCAGAGGTCATGTAGGCCAAGGTTTTTCTGTCTGAGGTTCTTATTGTCACTGAGTGTACTGAACATGTAACAGGCATGTAATTGTGTCCAGAACGTTCTCTTCCCTTCCACCTCACCAGAACACATCGCAGAAGGGTACCAGTACAGAACCAGTTACACTTATTTTATTATTATTTCCCATCTCTTCCTTTGATCCTGCTATATTACTAAATGATGACACCTCCCTATTGTGCAGGCCACAATGAAGCTATTCAGATTGTGTGTGCGTGTTTACGTACGTGTGTTTGCCTGCTGGCCTGTCAGCCTTCATGTGTGCGTTTGCATGTGACTGTCTATGAGGTTTTTCAAAGGAGAGGGAAAAGACTTTTTCCACACAGTTCCAAGCCAGACAGTGAGCCACCATGTTGGAAATCAACCAAACCGGGGAGGTGGCGTTTATACATGATTCCATTGTACTGTGGTTGTGACGTAACATGGAAGGTGGTGGAAGGCTACTTTGTTTGTCATTTGCGTATGCTAAGCAACTGTATGCTAACATGTGGTTTTAGTGACACACATACTGTAGCATTGTCCTGTTGTTCTTTGTTCAAGCTCAAAACCGGCCACATTAAATACTCAGAAATTCAGCCCCTGCCTGGCCTGAGGCCGTCTGGTTTGGAATGAAAAAGAAAACTCTATTCCTGATCCCATGCCATTTACAGAAACTGAATAATTTAAGGAAGAACAGAAACTCTCTCTCACCGAGAGACTTCCAGCAAACATGACATTGGCCCCATGTGGGCAAGGTGGACAGGGGCTAGCCCACACCAAGCCCAGCACAGGTTAGCCCACACCAAGCCCAGCACAGGCTAGCCCACACCAAGCCCAGCACAGGCTAGCCCACACCAAGCCCAGCACAGGCTAGCCCACACCAAGCCCAGCACAAGCTAGCCCAAACCAAGCCCAGCACGGGTTGCCCCACACCAAGTTCAACGCGGGTTAGCCCACATCAAACCCAACACAGGTTAGCCCACACCAAGCCCAACACAGACAAGCCCACACCAAGCCCAACACAGACAGGCCCACACCAAGCCCAACACAGACAGGCCCACACCAAGCCCAACACAGACAGGCCCACACCAGCCGAACACAGGTTAGCCCACACCAGTCCAACATAGGTTAGCCCACACCAGCCCAACACAGGTTAGAGCACACCATGCTCAACACAGGCTAGCCCACACCAAGCCCAACACAGGCTAGCCCACACCAAGCCCAACACAGGCTAGCCCACACCATGCTCAACACAGGCTAGCCCACACCAAGCCCAACACAGGCTAGCCCACACCAAGCCCAACACAGGCTAGCCCACATCAAGCCCAACACAGGCTAGCCCACACCAAGCCCAACACAAGTTTCCCCACACCAAGGCCAGCACAGGTTTGCCCACACTAAGCCTACATGTGACATTTTTACGTACAAGCCCTTAATTAACCTACAATGAAGTTCAAGAAATAGAGTTAAGAAAATATTTATGAAATAAACTATAATTTTGATTTATTTACTAACTAAATAAAATAACAATACCGAGGTCACATACAGGGGGTACCGGTACCGAGTCAATGTGCGGGGGTACAGGTTAGTCAAGTAGCAGCAGTGTAAAAACAAAGGGGGGGGGGTGTCAATGTACATAGTCTGGGTGTCCATTTGATGAATTGTTCAGCAGTATAATGGCTTGGGGATAGAAGCTGTTAAGTAACCTTTTGGACCTAGACTTGGCGCTCCGGTACCATACAGAAATCCACACACCAGACAGGTGTGGCATATCAAGAAGCAGATCAAACGGTATGATCATTACACAGGTGCACCTTATGCTCGGGACAATAAAAAGCCGCTCTAAAATGTGCAGTTTTATCACACAACACATTGCCACAGATGTCTGATGTTTGAGGGAGCGTGCAATTGGCATGCTGACTGCAGGAATGTCCACCAGAGCTGTTGCCAGAGAATTGAATGTTATTTTCTCTACCATACGCCGCCTCCAACATAGTTTTAGAGACATAGTTTTGGCTATATGTTCAACCGACCTCAAAACCGTTGACCATGTGTAACCACGCCCGTCCAGAACCTCCACATCCGGCTTCTTCACCTGCAGGATTGTCTGACATCAGTCACCTGGACAGCTGATGAAACTGTAGTTGGCAGAACTGAATAATTTCTACACAAACTGTCAGAAACCATCTCATCTTCATGTTCTTCGTCCTCACCAGGGTATCAACTTGACTGCAGTTCGGCGTCGTAACCGATTTCAGTGGGCAAATGCTCACCTCCGATGGCCACTGGTACGATGGAGAGGGATGCTTTTCACAGATGAATCCTGGTTTTAACTGTACCGGGTTGATGGCAGACAGCGTGCATGGCGTCCTGTGGGCGAGCGGTTCCCTGATGTCAACATTGTGAACAGAGTGCCCCATGGTGGCGGTGGGGTTATGGCATGAGCAGGCATAAGCTAGGACAATGAACACAATTGCATTTTATCTATGCCAATTTCAATGCACAGATACCGTGACAAGATCCTGGAGGCCCATTGTCATGCCTTTCATCCCCCATCATTACCTCATGTTTCAGCATGATAATGTACATGCACGTGTAACAAGGATCTGTACACAATTCCTGGAAGCTGAAAATGTCGCAATTCTTCCATGGCCTGCATAGTCACCAGACATGTCACCCATTGAGCATGTTTGGGATGCTCTGGATTGACGTACGACAGAGTGTTCTAGTTCCCACCAATATCCAGCAACTTCGCACAGCCATTATAGAGCAGTGGGATAACATTCCACAGGCCACAATCAACAGCCTGATCAACTCTATGTGAATGAGATATGTCTCGCTGCCTGAGCCAAATTGTGGTCACACCATGCTGACTAGTTTTCTGATCCATGCCCCTACCTTTTGTTTAAGGCATCTGTGACAAATAGATGCATATATCTGTATTCCGAGTCATGTGAAATCCAAAGATTAGGGCCTAATGAATTTATTTAAATTGACTGATTTACTTCGTTCAAATCAAATTCAAATCAAATGTATTTATAAAGCCCTTCTTACATCAGCTGATGTCACAAAGTGCTGTACTGAAGCTTCTTTAAACTGTAAGTCAGTAAACACTTTGAAATTGTTGATTGCTGCGTTTATATTGTTGCTCAGTGTAGTTACAGTATATACTGTATGAAGATACAGTGGGGCAAAAAAGTATTAAGTCAGCCACCAATTGTGCAAGTTCTCCCACTTAAAAAAGATGAGAGGCCTGTAATTTTCATCAACTATGACAGACAAAATGAGGGGGAAAAACCAGAAAATCACATTGTAGATTTTTTATGAATTTATTTGCAAATTATGGTGGAAAATAAGTATTTGGTCAATAACAAAAGTTTATCTCAATACTTTACCCATTGTTGGCAATGTCAGAGGTCAAACGTTTTCTGTAAGTCTTCACACACTGTTGCTGGTATTTTGGCCGATTCCTCCATGCAGATCTCCTCTAGAGCAGTGATGTTTTGGGGCTGGTGCTGGGCAACACGGACTTTCAACTCCCTCCAAAGATTTTCTATGGGGTTGAGATCTGGAGACTGGCTAGGCCACTCCAGGACCTTGAAATGCTTCTTACGAAGCCACTCCTTCGTTGCCCGGGCGGTGTGTTTGGATCATTGTCATGCTGAAAGACCCAGCCACGTTTCATCTTCAATGCACTTGTTGATGGGAAGGAGGTTTTCCCTCAAAATCTCACGATACATGGCCCCATTCATTTTTTCCTTTACACGGATCAGTCGTCCTGGTCCCTTTGCAGAAAAACAGCCCCAAATGATGCATGATGTTTCCACCCCCATGCTTCACAGTAGGTATGGTGTTCTTTGGATGCAACTCAGCTTCCTGGACATGTACCGCCTTAAGCAGGGGGACACGTCTGGCACTGCAGGATTTGAGTCCCTGGCGGCGTAGTGTGTTACTGATGGTAGGCTTTGTTACTTTGGTCCCAGCTCTCTGCAGGTCATTCACTAGGTCCCCCTGTGTGGTTCTGGGATTTTTGCTCACTGTTCTTGTGATCATTTTGACCCCACGGGGTGAGATCTTGCGTGGAGCCCCAGATCGAGGGAGATTATCAGTGGTCTTGCATGTCTTCCATTTCCTAATAATTGCTCCCACAGTTGAATTCTTCTAACCAAGCTGCTTACCTATTGCAGACTCAGTCTTCCCAGCCTGGTGCAGGTCTACAATTTTGTTTCTGGTGTCGTTTGACAGCTCTTTGGTCTTGGCCATCGTGGAGTTTGGAGTGTGACTGTTTGAGGTTGTGGACAGGTGTCCTTTATACTGATAACAAGTTCAAACAGGTGCCATTAATACAGGTAACAAGTGGAGGACAGAGGAGCTTGTTAAAGAAGAAGTTACAGGTCTGTGAGAGCCAGAAATCTTGCTTGTTTGCAGGTGACCAAATACTTATTTTCCACCATAATTTGCAAATGAATTCATTAAAAATCCTACAATGTGATTTTCTGGATTTTCTTCCCTCATTTTGTCTGTCATAGTTGAAGTGAACCTATGATGAAAAGTACAGGCCTCTCATCATGGGAGAACTTGCACAATTTTAAGTGCTGGTCAGGGGGAGAACAGGGTTGCTGGGTTATGATATTTACTGCAATTGGTGGCTGTCAGGGGGAGATACCAGGGTGCTGGTCAGGGGGGAGTGGAGGAGCTGAGCAGATACCAGGGTTGCTGAGACCAGGAGTTAGCTGATATTTACTGCTGATGCTGAGACCAGGAGGAGAGTGAGAGCTGAGCTGGTCAGTGGAGCTGAGACCAGTGAGAGCTGAGACCTGAGCTGAGACCAGTGAGAGCTGAGACCAGTGAGAGCTGAGACCAGTGAGAGCTGATACCAGTGAGAGCTGATACCAGTGAGAGCTGATACCAGTGAGAGCTGAGACCAGGGTCGCTGGGTTATGATATTTACTGCTGGGTTATGTTATTTACTGCTATTTACTGCTGTGTTATGATATTTACTGCTGGGATATGTTATTTACTGCTATTTACTGCTGATGTAGGGGCTCTCTCATCTTTTTAAGTGGGATAACTTGCACAATTGGTGGCTGACTAAATGCTTTTTTTGCCCTACTGTATATGATAGCAACAACTTGGTTGTTTTTCTGATACAATGTAACAGGAAGTCAATCCAAAAGAGTGGGCTTATTTCAGACCAAGTGAAGACTGCCCTTGGGGTCACCTGCCCTGGGGCCAATATGGAGCTGCTGAGCAAATTTGATTCACCTCAATGTGGGCAGCCTACGTGAGGTCCAGTCTGGGCAGCCGACGTGGGGTCCAGTGTGGGCAGCCGGTGTGGGGTCCAGTGTGGACAGCCGGCGTGGGGTCCAGTAGATATGGGCTGCCCTCACTAGATATGGGCTGCCCTCACTCTATATGGGCTGCCCTCACTCTATATGGGCTGCCCTCACTCTATATGGGCTGCCCTCACTAGATATGGGCTGCCCTCACTAGATATGGGCTGCCCTCACTAGATATGGGCTGCCCTCACTAGATATGGGCTGCCCTCACTAGATATGGGCTGCCCTCACTCTATATGGGCTGCCCTCACTCTATATGGGCTGCCCTCACTAGATATGGGCTGCCCTCACTAGATATGGGCTGCCCTCACTAGATATGGGCTGCCCTCACTAGATATGAGCTGCCCTCACTAGATATGGGCTGCCCTCACTAGATATGAGCTGCCCTCACTAGATATGGGCTGCCCTCACTAGATATGGGCTGCCCTCACTAGATATGGGCTGCCCTCACTAGATATGAGCTGCCCTCAATAGATATGGGCTGCCCTCACTAGATATGGGCTGCCCTCACTAGATATGGGCTGCCCTCACTCTATATGGGCTGCCCTCACTAGATATGGGCTGCCCTCACTAGATATGGGCTGCCCTCACTAGATATGGGCTGCCCTCACTAGATATGAGCTGCCCTCACTAGATATGGGCTGCCCTCACTAGATATGAGCTGCCCTCACTAGATATGGGCTGCCCTCACTAGATATGGGCTGCCCTCACTAGATATGGGCTGCCCTCACTAGATATGAGCTGCCCTCACTAGATATGGGCTGCCCTCACTAGATATGGGCTGCCCTCACTAGATATGGGCTGCCCTCACTCTATATGGGCTGCCCTCACTCTATATGGGCTGCCCTCACTAGATATGGGCTGCCCTCACTCGATATGAGCTGCCCTCACTAGATATGAGCTGCCCTCACTAGATATGGGCTGCCCTCACTAGATATGGGCTGCCCTCACTAGATATGGGCTGCTCTCACTAGATATGGGCTGCCCTCACTAGATATGGGCTGCCCTCACTAGATATGAGCTGCCCTCACTAGATATGGGCTGCCCTCACTAGATATGGGCTGCCCTCACTAGATATGGGCTGCCCTCACTAGATATGGGCTGCCCTCACTAGATATGAGCTGCCCTCACTAGATATGAGCTGCCCTCACTAGATATGGGCTGCCCTCACTAGATATGGGCTGCCCTCACTCTATATGGGCTGCCCTCACTCGATATGAGCTGCCCTCACTCTATATGAGCTGCCCTCACTAGATATGGGCTGCCCTCACTAGATATGAGCTGCCCTCATTAGATATGGGCTGCCCTCACAAGATATGAGCTGCCCTCACTAGATATGGGCTGCCCTCACTAGATATGGGCTGCCCTCACTAGATATGGGCTGCCCTCACTCTATATGGGCTGCCCTCACTCGATATGAGCTGCCCTCACTCTATATGAGCTGCCCTCACTAGATATGGGCTGCCCTCACTAGATATGAGCTGGCCTCATTAGATATGGGCTGCCCTCACAAGATATGAGCTGCCCTCATTAGATATGGGCTGCCCTCACTAGATATGAGCTGCCCTCACTAGATATGGGCTGCCCTCACTAGATATGGGCTGCCCTCACTAGATATGGGCTGCCCTCACAAGATATGGGCTGCCCTCACTAGATATGGGCTGCCCTCACTAGATATGGGCTGCCCTCACAAGATATGGGCTGCCCTCACTAGATATGGGCTGCCCTCACAGGGAAGAGATGGGAAAAACACTTTTCTTAAGTCACTAATGAAATTAACGAGTAAGGAATTCAGACAGCAGATGAAGCTGATTAAACCTGAAAAGGACGGCATTAAAAGATAATGTAACACTTTTGGGTGACCAATTACTGAGGAATTATTTAGAGGACATCAAAACTAAAAACAAAACACAGGAAGTGATTGAATTTGAATCTGATTAAACAGTGTATTGTCAGATACATGATACACTTATATGGTTTCTTGTTTGGAGGTTTTTTTGTCATAACATCCAACATAAGAGTTTGTTGTGAATAGGTTTCCCTGCACGTTACGTGCGTGTGTGCGTGTGCGTGTGTGTGCGTGTGTGTGTGTGTGTGTGTGTTTGAGTGAGTGTGTTTGCATCTGCTACTTGTGTGTTGTTGCATTACACATCCAGTGTGTGTGGCTGTCTGATTGGTATTGCGTCAGTGCCTATTTTTATGTTTCTTCTGTACATGTCATTTCCTGATCTCCAGTCAAACCACAAAGCAACTCTCAAAGCACTAAGGAATCCCCTTCAATTCCAATAGTGACATCATTTAGGTGATTTAGGGCCCTGAGCAGTGACCCCATGAGAACCTGCTCATCTCTCGCCTACCTGCCTCTCAACCTCCCCATGTTCAGCAACAGACCTGTAAAAACCACAAACAAATGGATGGTGGATTTGATACGATGCTATTGATATAGCTTTTATACTCATTCTTTACAAAGTAGTAGAACTCTCTCTCTCAATTCAGTTCAATTTGCTTTATCGGTATGATGTACACATTGCCGAAGCTTACTTTAGAGATTTACAATATTAATAATAATGATCAAAATTGTCAGCGGGACAACAGTAATCAAGGATCACAATAACCATACACTGAACAATAAGAATAAGCATAGAGGACGTGTGCAGGTTGTTTGGTCCGTCAGACACTGTCCTTCATCTTATGGCAGGCAGCAACGCAGCTCTCAGCTTCCTCCCCCCAACAGGACAGGTACTCTATCCTCATCAGAGAGTTCTTTGAAACCTTGAATAAGGGTTTCAAATGTGGGGAAATGACACTTCATTTTTTTTTTTGACCTTTGTCACGAAATGTAGCTCTGTCTTGGGTTCTGCTGGTGTGCAGTGGTTGTACAGCCTTTCCTCTACAGGGAGCCAGGTTTTCCTGTGTCGATCCTTCTCAATGGCACGGCTGTGCTCACTGAGCCTGTACTTTGTCAATTTTCTTCTTAGCTTTTGATCAGTAACCATGGTTAAATAGTTATCCACAATGTACTGTGGATTTAGGGCCCGATAGCACTGGATATTGTTTTGTGCTTGTGTTTCCCAGTAGGTAATGTCGTTTTGTTTTGACTGTGTTGTAATCTGGTTGATTGGATGTTCTGATCCTGAGGCTTCAGTGTGTTCGTAGACCAGGTTTGTGAACCAGCTGAATGAGGGGACTCTTATTTGCTCTGCTCTTGGCACTGCAGGGCTTGGTAATGATATGAGATGGGGTCACTGTATTTTAGATGTTTTTTCTAAAACTTAATTTCTCTTTTGAGTTTTTATCATTAGTGGATATTGGCCAAATTCTGCCCTGCGTACATTGTTAGTAGCTTTGATCCGGATCTCTCTCTCTTCATATGCTGCATTTTCCTTCACTATCTTTATGCAAACTATTTCGGCCTCAATGGCAGAGATCATGATAATAGAAACCTGAAAGGGCCTTTTGTACTTTACGAACAGCGATGCTCACCACTAAATGCGATAAGGGACTGTTAACACAACAACAACAACAGCATCAGCAGAGATGGAGTATTGGGCTCATGACCTCCATAAGCCTATTTACAAGCTATTTATTATTACAGAAAAAGACAGACAGAAAATGTTGTATTGCTGTCCTTGTGGGGACCAAATCCAAATTCTATTTTCCCTAAACCCTAACCCTAAATCCAACCCTAACCTTAACCTAAACATAACCCTATGCCTAACCTTAACCTAAACATAACCCTATGCCTAACCTTAACCTAAACATAACCCTATGCCTAACCTTAACCTAAACATAACCCTATGCCTAACCTTAACCCTAAAACTATACCTAACTGTATTTGTACTTATGTGTATTTATTAAGGATCCCAAATAGCTGCTGCTACTCTTCCTGGGGTCCAGCAACATAACCCCAAACCTGAATTATAACCCTAATTGTAACCCTAGACCTAACCCCTAAGCCTAAAATGGCCCTTTTCCACGTGGGGACAGGCAAAATGTCCCCACCTGCCTGAATTTTCCCAGTTTAACTATCCTTGTGAGGACTTCTGGTACCTACAAGGATAGTTAAACAAATTAAACAGGACTGGACTGGAAAAAAAGAGTGAATGAGTGAAGCACTATTAAAGTGACATAAACAAACACCTGCAAGGTGAGAGAAAGATGTCATGTCTTTCTGAGAGAGACAGAGAGGGAGAACGGAGAGGGAGAACGGAGAGGGAGAACGGAGAGGGACGTAAATATAGAGGGACCAGATGAGAGAGAAAGAAAGTGAGAGTGTGGGAGCGAGAGAGAATATGGAGAAACGGAGCATATTTCATCAGTACAGACGCAGTGGGTTATGATATTTACTGCTGATGTAGGGGGAGTAGTGCTGGTCAGGGAGCTGAGACCAGTGAGAGCTGATACCAGTGAGAGCTGATACCAGTGAGAGCTGAGACCAGTGAGAGCTGAGACCAGTGAGAGCTGAGACCAGTGAGAGCTGATACCAGTGAGAGCTGATACCAGTGAGAGCTGAGACCAGTGAGAGCTGAGACCAGTGAGAGCTGAGACCAGTGAGAGCTGAGACCAGTGAGAGCTGAGACCAGTGAGAGCTGAGACCAGTGAGAGCTGATACCAGTGAGAGCTGAGACCAGTGAGAGCTGATACCAGTGAGAGCTGAGACCAGTGAGAGCTGAGACCAGTGAGAGCTGAGACCAGGGCCACTGGGTTCCTGCCCGTCTCTGTGGTGTACCTCCAGTCCTGTTCCAGTCAAGTGTCTTTACCTGGGAGTGTCACTCTCAATTTAGGCCACAATCACCCCCCCCCCTTCTATTAATTCTATGCCCCTCCCCCGCCACCACTTTTGGTTAATTTACCTCATATACCCCACTCTCTCTTCCTCCCTCTGTTTTAAAGCCAATTTCCTACAAATCTACACATTTGGCCAGAGTGGAAATCTTCAGTTTTGTAGCTAATTTCATACGATCCACACATTTTGTTCTATTTTAGAAGCTAATTAAAGCGAAGATAAAGGTACATTGAATGTGAAAAAGGCACTGCATCATGTTTCAGTTGATACTGTGACTAATTAAAATCAATTGATTTTCATGAATTCCTCCTTCAAAAAACAGATCCTAAACTTTGTCCAACCCTGTTGCCATAGTGATAGATGTTACATGGCACATGTTTGTTTGAGTAAGATAATAACTTTATGAGAATGTCTACTCCATTTTGCATACCCCTGTTTGGAAACAGAATATAGATAACGTATTCAAAGCAATGAGAATCAGTTTAAGATGTATATAGGACCAAGCAAGGGAGACAGACACAGAAAGAGAGAGATCTGGAGAGAGCAAGATAGACGGAGCGAGACAGACTTTCCTACAAACAACAGGTTAGGCCATGTTTAAAATGTATAATATGTTTATAATATAATATAATATATGCCATTTAGCAGACGCTTTTATCCAAAGCGACTTACAGTCATGTGTGCATACATTCTACGTATGGGGACTTAATGTAGAGAAATGAATGTAACCCAGTTGTTTTTCAATGATTCTGGTTACATTTCAGATGTAATTGGTACCTTTTGAAATCTCTTGGAACACAACTCTAAACTGAGTGTAGGAGTCTCTCATCTTTAGCCATATTTCCTTTGAATTTCACACTGATGGAAACTTCTTTGTACCTCACCCTCCTAATCTCAGGTCAGTTAGATGTGAGTGTGTGTGTGTACGTGTGTGTTTGCTTGCACAATCGGGTGTACCATGTGCAAAGATGCATAGATGAGTGTGGTTGGGGGTGAACGGTTGCTGGATAAAATGTCGGTCATGAATCATTTTTCTCTTCGCAGGGTTCTACATCAAATCAAATTTTATTTGTCACATACACATGGTTAGCAGATGTTAATGCGAGTGTAGCGAAATGCTTGTGCTTCTAGTTCCGACAATGCAGTAAAAACCAACAAGTAATCTAGCTAACAATTCCAAAACTACTACCTTATAGACACAAGTGTAAGGGGATAAAGAATATGTACATAAAGATATATGAGTGAGTGATGGTAAAGAGCGGCATAGGCAAGATACAGTAGATGGTATTGAGTGCAGTATATACATATGAGATGAGTATGTAAACAAAGTGGCATAGTTAGTGGCTAGTGATACATGTATTACATAAAGATGCAGTAGATGATATAGAGTACAGTATATACATATACATATGAGATGAATAATGTAGGGTATGTAAACATTATATTAGGTAGCATTGTTTAAAGTGGCTAGTGATATATTTTACATCATTTCCCATCAATTCCCATTATTAAAGTGGCTGGAGTTGAGTCAGTGTGTTGGCAGCAGCCACTCAATGTTAGTGGTGGCTGTTTAACAGTCTGATGGCCTTGAGATAGAAGCTGTTTTTCAGTCTCTCGGTCCCAGCTTTGATGCACCTGTACTGACCTCGCCTTCTGGATGATAGCGGGGTGAACAGGCAGTGACTCGGGTGGTTGTTGTCCTTGATGATCTTTTTGGCCTTCCTGTGACATCGGGTGGTGTAGGTGTCCTGGAGGGCAGGTAGTTTGCCCCCGGTGATGCGTTGTGCAGACCTCACTACCCTCTGGAGAGCCTTACGGTTGTGGGCGGAGCAGTTGCCGTACCAGGCGGTGATACAGCCCGACAGGATGCTCTCGATTGTGCATCTGTAGAAGTTTGTGAGTGCTTTTGGTGACAAGCCGAATTTCATCAGCCTCCTGAGGTTGAAGAGGCGCTGCTGCGCCTTCTTCACGATGCTGTCTGTGTGGGTGGACCAATTCAGTTTCTCTGTGATGTGTACGCCGAGGAACTTAAAACTTACTACCCTCTCCACTACTGTTCCATCGATGTGGATAGGGGGGTGTTCCCTCTGCTGTTTCCTGAAGTCCACAATCATCTCCTTAGTTTTGTTGACGTTGAGCGTGAGGCTATTTTCCTGACACCACACGCCGAGGGCCCTCACCTCCTCCCTGTAGGCCGTCTCGTCGTTGTTGGTAATCAAGCCTACCACTGTTGTGTCGTACGCAAACTTGATGATTGAGTTGGAGGCGTGTATGGCCACGCAGTCGTGGGTGAACAGGGAGTACAGGAGAGGGCTGAGAACGCACCCTTGTGGGGCCCCGTGTTGAGGATCACACCTTCCTTATGTCTTCATCATCAGTATCACCTCATTACCAACTATATGACCTGGACTGATGCCCAGAGTTACTGCAGAGAGAAATACACTGATCTGGCTACAGTAGATGACATGGAGGACCAGAACAGGCTGATTACCAGTGTCAGTAGTTATAATTCCTGGTTCTGGATCGGACTGAAGAAGGGAGACTCCATGAAGTGGAACTGGTCTCTGGCAGACAGACGTTTCTACAGGGATACAAACTGTACAGACCACTTTTCTGGTCTGGAAAAATGTATTTTGTGGATGACCTCCTCTCTAGTCTCGGTCCTAGTCTGTTGTAGATGACCTCCTCTCTGGTCTGGTATCTAGTCTGTTGTGGATGACCTCTCTGGTTTGGGTCCTAGTCTGTTGTGGTTGACCTCCTCTCTGGTCTGCGTCCTAGTCTGTTGTGGATGACCTCTCTGGTCTGCGTCCTAGTCTGTTGTGGATGACCTCGTCTCTGGTCTGCGTCCTAGTCTGTTGTGGATGACCTCGTCTCTGGTCTGCGTCCTAGTCTGTTGTGGATGACCTCGTCTCTGGTCTGCGTCCTAGTCTGTTGTGGATGTCCTCCTCTCTGGTCTGGGTTTTGAGGGCAACTGAAAGTGTTCCTAATGTTTTGTACGCTCAGTGTATATTTTTACCAGAGCAACACAATCATTTGCTGAATAACATTCAAATATAAACAGAGAGAAAAAAAACAAAATGTCTTAAAAAACACATTTTCAGAGAGTGAGAGCTGAGACCAGGTCCATTGGGTTCCTGCCTGTCTCTGTGTGGTACCTCCAGCCCTGTTCCAGTCAAGTGACTTTACCTGGGAGTGTCACTGTAAAATAAGGCCTCACTCACCTGAACCATACTAGATATCACTCAACCCTTTTCTGTACAATGAAGCAATTTCTGGGTAATAGACTAGAGTGGAAGAGTGGCTTATCTCCTTTGAATCAAGAGCAACATCACATGCAAATGTAACTGTTTCCTTCTCTAGTTCTGTCCAACCCCTTTTCCAGTGAGATGAATGTCACGTCACAGTTTTGTTTTAACTTGAGATGAATAACAAATTCAAGCAAATGATGAACAGTGTAAGGTTTAAATAGGGACAAACATGTGATGACAGACACACAGTAGGAGAGACAGAGAGAGAGAAAGGGGAGAGAGTAATATAGCGAGAGCGAGATAGAGAGAGACAGACAGACAGACAGAGAGAGACAGTGAGAGTAAGAGATTTCTACAAACAGGTGAGGCCATTTTGGGTTGTGGAATCATTTTGTAATTCTAAAATATTTCATTGTAGATAAATGCTTATATTATTTATAAGATACTGTTTTTATTACCATTTTTTAAGTTTCCATTGTAGAATAATCCACCATGTGTTCTAACCCTTGTTGGCTCTCTGGAAATGTTATGTTGAGGTTTTTCACCCCTACCCACTTCCAATACTTTAGAAACCTAACGATCACTGATTGTTCCTGTCTCTGAACAGGTGATAACCCTCTATGTGGGGAGCATTATCTCCACCTGTCCTGTCAGGTCATATCAGTAAAGAAGGAGAAAGACAGTTTGTGTTGGTAAAGTGATGCAACCTTGAAGTGCATTCATTTTAATCATATATCCTTTGAATTTCACAGTGATGGAAACATTGTTGTATCTCACCCTGCTAAGCTCAGGTCAGTTTACTGTGTGTGTCCCAGCGATACGTCCTTGCTAATCAGCTCCATATTATCCCATTGGCCCAGTGTTGCCCAGTGTTGCCCAGTGTTGCCCAGCATGGCCCAGTGTTGCCCAGCGTGGCCCAGTGTTGCCCAGTGTTGCCCAGCGTGGCCCAGTGTTGCCCAGTGTTGCCCAGTGTTGCCCAGTGTTGCCCAGTGTTGCCCAGCGTGGCCCAGTGTTGCCCAGCGTTGGCCAGTGTGGCCCAGTGTTGCCCAGTGTTGCCCAGCGTGGCCCAGTGTTGCCCAGTGTTGCCCAGCGTGGCCCAGTGTTGCCCAGTGTTGCCCAGCGTGGCCCAGTGTTGCCCAGCGTGGCCCAGTGTTGCCTAGTGTTGCCCAGTGTTGCCCAGTGTTGCCCAGTGTTGCCCAGTGTTGCCCAGTGTTGCCCAGCGTGGCCCAGTGTTGCCCAGTGTTGCCCAGCGTGGCCCAGTGTTGCCCAGTGTTGGCAGCTCATATCTGGTTAGGACAGACTTCACTGTTCCTGAAATAAGCCCACTCTTTGGATCAGCTGTCCGTTTTGGGCCCGTTTGGTCCACCAAATGATCTTGATGACCACCTTATGGCATTTTATCAGTTAAATCTCTTATGTATAGGTATTTATTCATATATCATTTATTTAGTACAAGTTAAATCAAATATTGCTAAATCATTTAATTCATTTTTATATTTATGAGCCCTATTTTCTGTTAGGTGTTTTTATATATGTTGGGGTGGCAGGTAGCCTAGTGGGAATACCCACGCAGGGAATGTGCAGTCATGTATGCTGGGTGTGTGTGTGTTTATGGATGTCGTTGGTGTGTGTGTGTGTGTTTAAGTGTGTTTGCACACCAAGGTGTACTGTACTGTATTTTTAACAGATTCATAGATAGTGTGGTTGGGGTTGAGAAGTTGCTGGAGAAAATATCCCTCATTAATCATTATTCTGTTAACAGGGTTCTACACACCTTCCTCATGTCTTCATCAGTATCACCTCATTAACAACAATATGAACTGGACTGATGCCCAGAGTTACTGCAGAGCACATTACACTGATCTGGCTATAGTAGATGACATGGAGGACCTGAACAGGCTGATTACCAGTGTCAGTGGTTCTATTTACTGGTTATGGATCGGACTGAAGAAGGGAGACTCCATGAAGTGGAACTGGTCTCTGGCAGACAGACGTTTCTACAGGGAGGGGGAGACTGAGTTCAGAAACTGGGACACTGGGACGCCCCAAAATGGTAACTGTGCTTTAATGAGTACAGCTGGTCTGTGGAACAACACCTCCTGTGATGACCAGCATCACTTCATCTGTTATGATGGTGAGTGTTGACATACTAATGATGAAGCCTGTTCTAAGTGCTGGAGCTGCCATTGAGTTGAAACATAGACTCATGAGAGCTTTAAGTTGTTAATCAGTTATTGATCTGTTATCAAATCAATCAGAACATTTACTATAGATGATCATTAGATTATGTTTTATTGGATATTTGTATTGATTATTACATTTGAGTTTTGCAGGAAAACAAGACACCAACCTAACATATGTCTTAATTCAGGAGAACAAGACCTGGATAGATGCTCAGAGTTACTGCAGACAGAATCACACAGACCTGGTCAGTGTGAGGAACCAGACTGAGAACACAGAGATAAAGAAGAAGATATCACTGACAGGACTTCCTGTGTGGATCGGCCTGTTTCTAGACTCCTGGAGATGGTCAGACCAGAGTGACTCCTCATTTAGAAACGGGACATTAGGACATCCTGATGCTTCAGGACAGAACTGTGTTGCATTGTTTTCTGAATCAGTTAATTCTGCTGAATGGGTAAAACATCCCTGTGACCACAGACATAATTTCATCTGCAATATTGGTAAATTACAATATTCTCCACTTGATCTACCTGATATAATTATTATTATTATTATTATATTATATTATATAATGATGACATGAGAACTCTAATGTTTCCCCCAAGATTCACCACTTTCATTGTTGGATTTTATTCTCTTGTAGACAGAGATGTGAAGACCACGACTGCCCCTCTGCCCACACCCACAACCACCCCTTCCACCCCGACCACAACCACAACCGTGCCTTCCACCCCGACAACAACCACTCCTTCCACCCCGACAACAACCACCCCTTCCACCTCGACCACAACCACAACCGTGCCTTCCACCCCGACAACAACCACAACCACGCCTTCCACCCCGACAACAACCACGACTTCCACCCCGACAACAACCATGCCTTCCACCCCGACCACAACCACAACCGTGCCTTCCACCCCGACCGCAACCACAACCGTGCCTTCCACCCCGACAACAACCACAACCACGCCTTCCACCCCGACAACAACCACAACCACGCCTTCCACCCCGACAACAACCACAACCACGCCTTCCACCCCGACAACAACCACAACCACAACCACAACCACGCCTTCCACCCCGACCACAACCACTATTGCCCCACAGATCTTACGCAAGACTACCACACCGACCCCTGAGAAACCTCAACTGAAGAGACATGTGGTGAGAATGAAGACGACCCCAAAGGATCAACATCTGAACCTCAGTGATCCTGCTGTTCAGGACGCCATCTTACAAGAGGTGAGTTTCCCCCTGTTCATGAAGAACCAACTCAGTAATGATACAAACTCTACAGACCTCTCAGGTCTGGGTCCTAGTCTGGTGTGGATGACCTCCTTTCTGGTCTGTATCCTAGTCTGTTGTGGTTGACCTCCTCTCTGGTCTGGGTCCTAGACTGGTGTGGATGACCTCCTTTCTGGTCTGTATCCTAGTCTGTTGTAGATGACCTCCTCTCAGGTCTGGGTCCTAGTCTGGTGTGGATGACCTCCTTTCTGGTCTGTATCCTAGTTTGTTGTAGATGACCTCCTCTCAGGTCTGGGTCCTAGTCTGGTGTGGATGACCTCCTTTCTGGTCTGTATCCTAGTCTGTTGTGGTTGACCTCCTCTCAGGTCTGGGTCCTAGTCTGGTGTGGTTGACCTCCTCTCTGGTCTGGGTCCTAGTCTGGTGTGGATGACCTCCTTTCTGGTCTGTATCCTAGTTTGTTGTAGATGACCTCCTCTCAGGTCTGGGTCCTAGTCTGGTGTGGATGACCTCCTTTCTGGTCTGTATCCTAGTCTGTTGTGGTTGACCTCCTCTCAGGTCTGGGTCCTAGTCTGGTGTGGTTGACCTCCTCTCTGGTCTGGGTCCTAGACTGGTGTGGATGACCTCCTTTCTGGTCTGTATCCTAGTCTGTTGTAGATGACCTCCTCTCAGGTCTGGGTCCTAGTCTGGTGTGGATGACCTCCTTTCTGGTCTGTATCCTAGTTTGTTGTAGATGACCTCCTCTCAGGTCTGGGTCCTAGTCTGGTGTGGATGACCTCCTTTCTGGTCTGTATCCTAGTCTGTTGTGGTTGACCTCCTCTCAGGTCTGGGTCCTAGTCTGGTGTGGTTGACCTCCTCTCTGGTCTGGGTCCTAGACTGTTGTGGATGATATTCTCTCCTGGCAGTGACCAAACTCTCTGAGGGTGTTTCAGGGAGTGTGGGTATGCCAAAACACATTTCCAATTTACACATGCGTATTAAAACAAACTTGAACGTTTGTGGAATAAGTCAAAATTTAGCATCATCCCCTCATAGAGTCAAAGAGTTGAAGTGAAGAACGTCTCAGTATAGCAGGAAGGAATTGTAGTTGTAGATCTTCAGAATGACTAATACAGAGTGAAATATTGTGGGTCTCTATATGGGTGTGTTTCTTCAGATAAGGAACAAGCTGAAGGAGCAGGGGTTACCTGCAGACACCAAAGTGACATGGACAAAGCAGCCTGATTGGAAGGTCTTCCACAAGGAGGAAGAAGGGTCTCCCAAGAAAAAAGAGCAGGAGAAGAAGATGAAGAAGAGTATGATGACAAAGAGAGAACTCTAATTATGTTAAATGTTCTCTCCTTTTTTATTTAGATTAATTATCTGTACTGGGATGTATTTTCTGATCCTATTTAAATGTGTTTTATTAAATAAATTGTTTAATTATAAACATTAAGTGTTTTATCTTGAGATGTTGTTATTGATAATTTTCTTGACTTGGTTGTTTTATTACAGGGTGTGTTCTCAAGACAGACATTTCACACATCATGTCTGTAAATGAGTTATTTGTAGTTATGTTGATATTCAGGGCTGTGAAAAAGTATTTTGTCTCCTTTCTAATTTTCTCAACTTTTACAGATTTAAGATGCTGAATGTTATCAGATCTTCAAAGAAAACAGAATATTAGATAAAGGGAACCTGAGTGAACAAGTAACACAACAATTACATACTTATTTCATTTATTTCATAACTAAGTTATGTAACATCCAATGTTCATGTGTTAAATATGAATTGTCCCATTACACTCAATTACTGGTTGTCAGCTGCAATGACTCTAACCAAGCGCTTCCTGAAGTTGTTGATCAGTATTTCACGTCGCTGTGGAGCATTTTTGGCCCACTCTTCCACCTAGAACTGCTTAAACTCAGTGACTCAAGTTCAAGGATGAACTTTGAAGTTCTGCCACAACATCTCAGTTGGGATCATGAGGTCTGGACATTGACTGGGTCATTCCAAAACTTCAAATGTGTTGCTTTTGAACCATTTTCATGTAGAATTGATTGTGTGTTTTGGATCAATGTCTTGCTGCATGACTCAGCTGTGTTTCAGCATCAGCTCACAGACTGATGGCCTGACATTCTCCTGTAGAATTCTCTGATACTGAGCAGATCTCATGGTTTCTTCTATTAAGGAAATTTGTCCAGGTTCTGAGGCAGCAAAGCATACCCTTTACTGATGAATGCAGTGTTTGGTGTTTGCCAGAGTTAAATACACAACAAGTATTTGATGGAATTGGAACCAGGTGTGATGGAAGACAAGACAAAGCCAATGGAAAATGAAAAGTGGATCGGCGATAGCTAGAAGGACGGTGACGTCGACTGCCGAACGCCGCCCAAACAAGGAGAGGGAACAACTCCGGCGGAAGTCGTGACATGATGATCATCCAGTTGCTTCCAGGTTATTTTTCCGGAAACTTTTGTCAACTTTTTGGGCTAGATGGGTCCCATTATGTTTGTTGAAAACCAAACACTGCATTCCACAGTAAAACACTTCATATCAATCGTCAAGCATGGTGGTGGAAGTGTGATGGTTTGGGGATACTTTTTTTATTTTGGCAAAAATAGAGAATATCAGAAAGGGGACAAATACTTTTTCACAGCACTGTGAGTATCAATGTGTTTTTCTAATTGGAATGTAACTTTCTGTAATTTAAATGTATTTAGACCACAGTTTACATACTGCATAGCCAATGTAGTCTCAGCATGTTTTTATTGGTTAATGAAGATGTCTTTTCTGATGATCAATTAAATACCTGTTGCAGATTGACAGTATCGGTCTAGAGGTGTGATTCTTCATGTTTCAACCTAAAATTATTTTAATGTTTATTTGACACATTTGACCTTGATGATAAAGACATCTAGACATAATGTTTAATCAACTCCTCTCTTCAGGACTCTGATACACTGGTATCAGTTAGAACCATGTCCTGCTGACCAGAGCTTTAGTTACATTTGACCTTGATGATAAAGACATCTAGATATAATGTGTAATCAAGTCCTCTCTTCAGGACTCTGATACACTGGTACCAGTTAGAACCATGTCCTGCTGACCAGAGCTTTAGTTACATTTTGCATAACTTCCTCAAATTAGACAGAGGGGAACTTTCCACATCAACCAGACCCAGGATATTTCCTGGAACACACAATGATGTGACATCAGTAATGAACCTGGTCTCAGATCTGTGTGTGGCCTCTTGCTAACTCTCATGTGTGTTGTGGTGCTGTGTGGCTCAGTTTGTAGAGCATCATGCGTTTGTCACGGCCGACGAAAGAAGTAGACCAGTAGACCAAGTCGCCAACAAAACGCTTAACTTCGGCTATACTGCCTCTAACAAAGTAAACTTCCCACACTGAAAGGAGGGAAAAAGGTCTACCTAAGTATGATTCCAAATCAGAGACAACGATGGACAGCTGTCCCTGATTGAGAACCATACCAGGCCAAAACATAGAAATAAAAAAACATAGAAAACTAAACATAGAATGCCCACCCCACATCACACCCTGACCTAACCAAATAGGTTGTAGCTAGATGGAGAGGAAGTGTGAGCGAGAGCTGGAAGGGACCATTCTGGTTTCCCCCCCATTCAAGACACAACATCCCTTTCCACATGAAATGTGGAGTGAAAAGTTTTATTAGAAATAAAACGGCTCTCTAAGGTCAGGGCGTGACAGCTTTCAATGCCAGGATTGTTGGTTTATTTCCCCTGAGGCCGCCAATATGGAAAATGTATGCTTGACTACTTTTGGATGAAAGGTTATATTGTATTTTATATTATGGTCTGCAGTGAATTTAGGAAAGTATTCAGACCCCTTGACTTTTTCCATAACAGTTTTTTCCCATCATCAATCTACACACAATACCCCATAATGACAAAGAATAAACAGGTTCTTAGATTTCTATGCAAAGTTATTACAAATAAAAATTGAAATATTAGATTAACATAAGTATTCGGACACTTTATTCAGTACTTTGTTGAAGCACCCTTAGCAGTGATTACAGCCCCGAGTCTTCTTGGAATTGACGCTACAAGCCTGGCACACCTGTATTTGGGGATATTCTCCAATTCTTCTCTGCAGATCCTCTAAAAGCTCTGTCAGGTTGGACGGAAGCGTCGCTGCACAAATATTTCAAGTCTCTCCATAGATGTTTGATCGGTTTGAAGTCCGGCATCTGGCTGGGCCACCCTAGGACATTCAGAGACTTGTCCCGAAGCCACTCCTGCATTGTCTTGGCTGTCTGCTTAGACCTGTTGGAAGGTGAACTTTCGCCCCAGTCTGACGTCTTGAGCGCTCTGGAGCAGGTTTTCATTAAGGATCTCTCTGTACTTTTCTCGGCTCATCTTTCCCTCGATCCTGACTAGTCTCTCACAGTCCCTGCCATTGAAAAACATCCCCACAGCATAATGCTGCCACCACCATGCTTCACCCGTTGTTATGGTGCCAGGTTTCCTCCAGACGTGACGGTTGGCATTCAAGCCAAAGAGCTCAATCTTGGTTTCTTAAGACCAGAGAATCTTTTTTTCTCATTGTCTGAGAGTCTTCATCTGCCTTTTGGCAAACTTCAAGCATGCTGTCATGTGCCTTTTACAGAGCTTCCATCTGGCCACTCTACCGCATTGGCCTGACTGGTGGAGTCCTGCTGAGATGGTTGTCCTTCTGGAATTTTCTCCCATTTCCACAGAGGAACCCTAGAGCTCTGTCAGAGTAACCATCGGGTTCTTGGTCACCTCACTAACCAAGGCCATTCTCCCCCCGATTGCTCAGTTTTGCCCGGCGGCCAGCTCTAGGAAGTGTCTTGGTGGTTCTAAATTTCTTCCATGAGGCCACAGTGTTCTTGGGGACCTTTAACCTCTCTTGGGTATGTGGGACGGTAGCGTTCCACCTGTCAATAGCCAGTGAAACTGCAGGGCGCCAAATTCAAAACAACAGAAATCCCATAACTAAAATTCCTCAAACATACATGTATTTTACACCATTTTAAAGATACACTTTTTGTAAATCCAGCCACAGTGTCCGATTTCAAAAAGTCTTTACGACGAAAACAAACCAAGCGATTATGTTAGGTCAGAGCCAAGTCACAGAAAACACAGCCATTTTTCCAGCCATAGAGAGGAGTCACAAAAATCAGAAATATAGATAAAATGAATCACTAACCTTTGATGATCTTCATCAGATGACACTCATAGGACTTCACTATACCCAATACATGTATGTTTTGTTCGGTAAAGTTCATATTTATATCCAAAAATCTGAGTTTATTTTGGCGCATTATGTTCAGTAGTTCCAAAACATGATTTTGCAGAGAGCCACATCAATTCACAAAAATACTCATAATAGATATTGCTAAACGCTACAAGTGTTATTCACAGAATTAAAGACATATTTCTCCTCTTGATGCTACCCATCCCGGATCCGGGATCGTGACTACGGCTCAAGCTCATTACCATAACGCAAAATGCAAAAACATATTCTTAGAAATATTTAACCTCCACACATTAACAAGTCCAATAGCTCAAATTAAAGATAAACACATTGTTCATCTACCCAGCAAGTCAGATTTCTAAAATGTTTTAAGGCGAAAACATAGCACATATTTATATTAGATCACCACCGAAACAAAAGACAAGCGGCAGCCATTTTGTCCCAGAAAATATAAAATTTAAAAGTAGGATTAAAAAATAAATAATTCACTAACCTTTTGAAAATCTTCATCAGATGACAGTAATATGACATGTTACACAGTACATTATTTTTTTTTCTCAATAATATGCCATTTATATCCATAAATCTCTGTTTACAATGACGACATTTCAAAAAATGCTACTCAAATGTCCGGAGAAATGATGATAGCTCCGACAGATAACGTCAGATAACAAGCAATAAACATGACTAAATATACATGTTCTACATATAGTTATATATAGTAGTAGTATCACATTTTCATTTCATTTCATTACAGTACAATGGTTTGATTTGTTTGATCGTAGCTAGCTACATAGCTAGCTACATAGCCGTCTTTGTATCAAAGATAATTGTGTAGTCTAGAGCAATTTTCTAGGTTAGCTAGCCAGCTATTGTCGTTCTCTTAACGCAACGTAACGTAATCAGCACTGCTAGCTAGCCAGCTAGCCCCCGAATAGCAGCACTGTAGAAACTATTACACTCAACAGAACGACTTGATTATTGTAGTGTCAACAACGCAGCCACTGCCAGCTAGCCTACAAAGTCAACAACGCAGCCACTGCCAGCTAGCCTACTTCAGCAGTACTGTATCATTTTAATCATTTTAGTCAATAAGATTCTTGCTACGTAAGCTTAACTTTCTGAACATTCGAGACGTGTAGTCCACTTGTCATTCCAATCTCCTTTGCATTAGCGTAGCCTCTTCTGTAGCCTGTCAACTATGTGTCTGTCTATCCCTGTTCTCTCCTCTCTGCACAGACCATACAAACGCTCCACACCGCGTGGCCGCGGCCACCCTAATCTGGTGATCTCAGCGCGCACGACCCACGTGGAGTTCCAGGTCTCCGGTAGCCTCTGGAACTGCCGATCTGCGGCCAACAAGGCAGAGTTCATCTCAGCCTATGCCTCCCTCCAGTCCCTCGACTTCTTGGCACTGACGGAAACATGGATCACCACAGATAACACTGCTACTCCCACTGCTCTCTCTTCGTCCGCCCACGTGTTCTCGCACACCCCGAGAGCTTCTGGTCAGCGGGGTGGTGGCACCGGGATCCTCATCTCTCCCAAGTGGTCATTCTCTCTTTCTCCCCTTACCCATCTGTCTATCGCCTCCTTTGAATTCCATGCTGTCACAGTTACCAGCCCTTTCAAGCTTAACATCATTATCATTTATCACCCTCCAGGTTCCCTCGGAGAGTTCATCAATGAGCTTGATGCCTTGATAAGCTCCTTTCCTGAGGACGGCTCACCTCTCACAGTTCTGGGCGACTTTAACCTCCCCACGTCTACCTTTGACTCATTCCTCTCTGCCTCCTTCTTTCCACTCCTCTCCTCTTTTGACCTCACCCTCTCACATTCCCCCCCTACTCACAAGGCAGGCAATACGCTCGACCTCATCTTTACTAGATGCTGTTCTTCCACTAACCTCATTGCAACTCCCCTCCAAGTCTCCGACCACTACCTTGTATCCTTTTCCCTCTCGCTCTCATCCAACACCTCCCACACTGCCCCTACTCGGATGGTATCGCGCCGTCCCAACCTTCGCTCTCTCTCCCCCGCTACTCTCTCCTCTTCCATCCTATCATCTCTTCCCTCTGCTCAAACCTTCTCCAACCTATCTCCTGATTCTGCCTCCTCAACCCTCCTCCCTTTCTGCATCCTCTCTATGTCCCCTATCCTCCAGGCTGGCTCGGTCCTCCCCTCCCGCTCCGTGGCTCGACGACTCATTGCGAGCTCACAGAACAGGGCTCCGGGCAGCCGAGCAGAAATGGAGGAAAACTCGCCTCCCTGCGGACCTGGCATCCTTTCACTCCCTCCTCTCTACATTTTCGCCACTTTCTACCACTCTAAATTCCAAGCATCTGCCTCTAACCCTAGGAAGCTCTTTGCCACCTTCTCCTCCCTCCTGAATCCTCCTCCCCCTCCCCCCTCCTCCCTCTCTGCAGATGACTTCGTCAACCATTTTGAAAAGAAGGTCGACGACATCCGATCCTCGTTTGCTAAGTCAAACGACACCGCTGGTTCTGCTCACACTGCCCTACCCTGTGCTCTGACCTCTTTCTCCCCTCTCTCTCCAGATGAAATCTCGCGTCTTGTGACGGCCGGCCGCCCAACAACCTGCCCGCTTGACCCTATCCCCTCCTCTCTTCTCCAGACCATTTCCGGAGACCTTCTCCCTTACCTCACCTCGCTCATCAACTCATCCCTGACCACTGGCTACGTCCCTTCCGTCTTCAAAAAAACCTACACTCGATCCCTCCGATGTCAACAACTACAGACCAGTATCCCTTCTTTCTTTTCTCTCCAAAACTCTTGAACGTGCCGTCCTTGGCCAGCTCTCCCGCTATCTCTCTCAGAATGACCTTCTTGATCCAAATCAGTCAGGTTTCAAGACTAGTCATTCAACTGAGACTGCTCTTCTCTGTATCATGGAGGCGCTCCGCACTGCTAAAGCTAACTCTCTCTCCTCTGCTCTCATCCTTATAGACCTATCGGCTGCCTTCGATACTGTGAACCATCAGATCCTCCTCTCCACCCTCTCCGAGTTGGGCATCTCCGGCGCGGCCCACGCTTGGATTGCGTCCTACCTGACAGGTCGCGTGGCGAGAATCTGTCTCCTCACCACGCGCTCTCACCACTGGTGTCCCCCAGGGCTCTGTTCTAGGCCCTCTCCTATTCTCGCTATACACCAAGTCACTTGGCTCTGTCATAACCTCACATGGTCTCTCCTATCATTGCTATGCAGACGACACACAATTAATCTTCTCCTTTCCCCCTTCTGATGACCAGGTGGTGAATCGCATCTCTGCATGTCTGGCAGACATATCAGTGTGGATGACGGATCACCACCTCAAGCTGAACCTCGGCAAGACGGAGCTGCTCTTCCTCCCGGGGAAGGACTGCCCGTTCCATGATCTCGCCATCACGGTTGACAACTCCACTGTGTCCTCCTCCCAGAGCGCTAAGAACCTTGGCGTGATCCTGGACAACACCCTGTCGTTCTCAACTAACATCAAGGCGGTGGCCCGTTCCTGTAGGTTCATGCTCTACAACATCCGCAGAGTACGACCCTGCCTCACACAGGAAGCGGCGCAGGTCCTAATCCAGGCACTTGTCATCTCCCGTCTGGATTACTGCAACTCGCTGTTGGCTGGGCTCCCTGCCTGTGCCATTAAACCCCTACAACTCATCCAGAACGCCGCAGCCCGTCTGGTGTTCAACCTTCCCAAGTTCTCTCACGTCACCCCGCTCCTCCGCTCTCTCCACTGGCTTCCAGTTGAAGCTCGCATCCGCTACAAGACCATGGTGCTTGCCTACGGAGCTGTGAGGGGAACGGCACCTCAGTACCTCCAGGCTCTGATCAGGCCCTACACCCAAACAAGGTCACTGCGTTCATCCACCTCTGGCCTGCTCGCCTCCCTACCACTGAGGAAGTACAGTTCCCGCTCAGCCCAGTCAAAACTGTTCGCTGCTCTGGCCCCCCAATGGTGGAACAAACTCCCTCACGACGCCAGGACAGCGGAGTCAATCACCACCTTCCGGAGACACCTGAAACCCCACCTCTTTAAGGAATACCTAGGATAGGATAAAGTAATCCTTCTCATCCCCCCCATTAAAAGATTTAGATGCACTATTGTAAAGTGGCTGCTCCACTGGATGTCATAAGGTGAACGCACCAATTTGTAAGTCGCTCTGGATAAGAGCGTCTGCTAAATGACTTAAATGTAAATGTAAATGTACACTTCTTCTTAATACAACCGCTGTGTTACATTTATTTTTAACGTTACAGAATTCGTTCACTAGGCTATACTATGAGACAGCGCTCAGATATTAGCAGTATGTCTCCTTTACGTTTGGAGTCCACAGAAACCCAAAATAACCACATAAATATTCCCTTACCTTTGATGTTCTTCGATCAGAAGACGTAGAAGGAGTCATACTTACCCAATACATCGTTTGGTTTCAAGTTGTGTGTCTTTGTATTAGCATATGCTAACAGCTTCAGCTGAAATGCACCCAAAATGACTTCTGGTCCCGCACTCTTGCGCATCAAAACTTCAAAATTACATATTATATGTCGACTACACTGGTCAAACTAAGTGCAGAATCGAGCTTTATTCTGTTTTTAACGTGTAAAACAAAGATCAAAGCGGACAGACAAACCGATATCAATTGGTGTTCCTTGGAAAAGAACGTGCCCCAAATTGGCCGCGCGCAATAGAGTGCATGTATTTTTGAGTGACCCGAACGTTTTAGCCCACCAAAGGACAAGGGCGCGCGAGATTCTCACAATGAATGCGCCATTTGAAAGCAGGCATCGCGCTGAACGCATACAAACTGTTCCCAGATCGGTAGCTGCTTGGGAAGGGTGGGGGCGATGACTTCAAAGTTGACCCAATTTTTCTGTTGCCAACAGAGAGTTTGGGAGAATGGCTGCCCTGACAGTTCTGCTTTACATACAGACATAATTTAAACGGGTTTAGAAACTTTAGAGTGTTTTCTATTCAATAATAAATATTATATGCATATATTAGCAATTTTGGGAAAAAATATTTTCAGTTTACTATGGGCACGCACTTCCTCCAAAGGGGGCAGTATTCAGCCCTAGTCTTAACTGGTTAATGCAACCGCTGTGTCAGATTTAAAAAAAAAACTTGGAGGAAAAAGCAAACCATGCAATAATCTGAGTACGGTGCTCAGACGACAAATCAAGCCAAATTGATATCCGCCATGTTGGAGTCAACATTAGTCAGAAATGGCATTAAAAATATTCACTTACCTTTGATGATCTTCATCAGAATGCACTCCCAGGAATCCCAGTTCCACAATAAATGTTTGTTTTGTTTGATAATGTTCATCATTTATGTCCAAATAGCTACTTTTGTTAGCATGTTTTGTAAACAAATCCAAAGTCACGAAGCGCGTTCACTAGTTGCAGACGAAATGTCAAAAAGTTCCGTTACGCACCGTAGAAACATGTGAAACGTTGTATAGAATCAATCTTTAGGATGTTTTAAACATACATCTTCAATAATGTTCCAACCGGAGAATTCATTTGTCTTCAGAAATGCAATGGAACGCAGGTCGCTGTCACGTGAACGCGCTAGACTGAGCTTGTGGCCGCTGGCAGACCCCTGACTCATTCCCCTCTCATTCGGCCACACTTCACAGTTGAAGCATCAAACAAGTTTCTAAAGACTGTTGACATCTAGTGGAAGCCTTAGGAAGTGCAACATCACCCCATAGACACAGTGTATTCGATTGGGCAAGAGTCAAAAAACTACAAACCTCAGATTTCCCATTTCCTGGTTGGATTGTGTCTCAGGTTTTTGCCTGCCATATGAGTTCTGTTTTACTCACAGACATCATTCAAATAGTTTTAGAAACGTCAGAGTGTTTTCTATCCAAATATACAAATTATATGCGTATTCTAGCTTTCATGGCAGAGTAGCAGGCAGTTTAATTTGGGCACGCTTTTCTTCCAAAATTCCCAATGCTGCACCCTACCCTAGATAAGTTAGATGCTGCATATTTTAGTACCCTTTCCCAGATCTGTGCCTCGAGATAATCCTGTCTCAGAGCTCTACGGATTATTCCTTCGACCCCATGACCTGTTTTTTGCTGTGACATGCATTGTCAACGGTTGTACCTTATATAGACAGGTGTGTGCCTTTCCAAATCATGTCCAATCAATTGAGGTTACCACAGTTGAACTCCAATAAAGAACTGTATTAGAAACATCAAGGATGGTCAATTGAAAAAGGATTAATCTGAGCTCAGTTTTGAGTCATATAGCAAAGGATCTGAATATAAATAAATCATTTGTAAATAAGGTATTCTTTAAATATTTTGGTTTTATACATTTGTAGAAATTTCTAAAAACCTGTTTTTGCTTTGTCATTAACAGGTGTTGTGAGTCGATTGGTGAGGATTAAAAAAACATTTTAGAATGAGGATGTAACACAACAAAATGTGGAAAAAGTGAAGATGTCTTAATTCTTTTCCCGCTGAACATAAATTAATTAGGTCCTAATCTATTGATCTCGCAGGGAATACAGACATGCCACTGTTAGTCACAGATAACTGTTAGTCACAGATAACTGTTAGTCACAGATAACTGTTAGTCACAGACAACTGTTAGTCACAGACAACTGTTAGTCACAGACAACTGTTAGTCACAGACAACTGTTATTCACAGATAACTGTTAGAGTCACAGACAACTGTTAGTCACAGACAACTGTTATTCACAGATAACTGTTAGAGTCACAGACAACTGTTAGTCACAGACAACTGTTAGTCACAGACAACTGTTATTCACAGATAACTGTTAGAGTCACAGACAACTGTTAGTCACAGACAACTGTTAGTCACAGATAACTGTTAGTCACAGATAACTGTTAGTCACAGATAACTGTTAGTCACAGACAACTGTTAGTCACAGATTGTCCTTAGGACCTAGTCACAGTATTTTATGCACTCATTATGCCTGTCCATACCATAACCCTACCTGCACCATTCGACACTCTGTTCACAATGTTGCAAACCACTAGTCCACACCACACATTACATAGTGTCTGCGGTTGTGAGGCCGGTTGGACGTTCTGCTAAAATCTCTAAAACGATGTTGGAGGCAGCTTATGGTAGATAAATTAACATTAAATTATCTGGTAACAGCTGTGTTGGTCATTCCTGAAATGAGCATATCAATTGCACGCTCCTTCAAAAATTGAGCAGAGGGCAGAGCACCCAATGACAGAGGAGAGGGAGGGCAGAACACACGATGACAGAGGAGAGGGAGGGCAGAGCACCCAATGACAGAGGAGAGGGAGGGCAGAGCACCCAATGACAGAGGTGAGGGGGGGCAGAGCACCCAATGACAGAGGAGAGGGAGGGCAGAGCCCCCAATGAAAGAGGAGAGGGAGGGCAGAGCACACAATGCTGGAGGTATTTATCTAGACACTGAGTGTACAAGACATCAGGACAACCTGCTCTCTCCATGACAGTTAACAGTCATTTACCAGTCAGCAGATATCAATCCAATTGATCATGAGGGATTAGATGGAACGATCTATTTCGAGTAGAAATCCACTACCAGCCTACTTGACACAACTTGTGGGAAGCATTGGTGTTGACTTGGACCATCGTCCTTCTGGAACTCTCTTGATACCTTGGATCACTCTCAATTCAGGCCTCACTGACCTGTACAATTCTTGAAATTACTTAACCCTTTCATTAAAATGAGTTGGGTCCTTTTCAGAACAATGAGGCAATTTCTGGGCAATATGTCTATCTAGAGGACTGGGTTATCTCCATTGGATCAACAGAACCATCACATGAACATGTTCTGTATAGCCTCTCTAACTGTTTCCTACTCTTGTTCTGTCCAACCCCTTTTCCAGTGGGATAAATGTCACATCACAGTTTTGTTTGTTTATAGATGAATAACAAATTCAAGCAAATGAGGAACAGTGTCATGTTTAAAAAGGGACAAATATGAGATGACAGACACACAGTAGGAGAGACAGACAGAGAGAAAGGGGAGAGAGTTGGATAGAGAGAGAGACAGACAGAGAGTTGGATAGCGAGAGAGAGATAGAGAGACAGAGAGTTGGATAGCGAGAGAGACCGAGTTGGATAGCGAGAGAGACAGAGACAGAGAGAGGGAGAGAGTTGGATAGCGAGATAGAGATCGAGCGAAAGGGGAGAGAGTTGGATAGCGAGATAGAGATCGAGAGAAAGGGGAGAGAGTTGGATAGCGAGAGAGAGAGAGAGACAGAGAGTTGGATAGCGAGAGCAGAGACAGAGACCGAGTTGGATAGCGAGAGAGACAGAGACAGAGAGAGGGAGAGAGTTGGATAGCGAGATAGAGATCGAGAGAAAGGGGAGAGAGTTGGATAGCGAGATAGAGAGACGGATCAGAGAGAGGTGGAGACAGAGCGAGAGTAAGAGAGTTTTCTTCAAACAACAGGTGAGGCCATTTGTGAATGTAGATATTTCATTTTTCATACATATTTCATTCTAGTTTTGAAGGTTCCAGTGTAGAATAATTCAACTTGTATTCTTACTCTCTGGAAATGTTATGTTGAGGTTTTTCACCCCTACCCACTTCCAATACTTTAGAAACCTAACGATCACTGATTGTTCCTGTCTCTGAACAGGTGATAACCCTCTATGTGGGGAGCATTATCTCCACCTGTCCTGTCAGGTCATATCAGTAAAGAAGGAGAAAGACAGTTTGTGTTGGTAAAGTGTTGCAACCTTGAAGTGCATTGAATCATATATCCTTTGAATTTCACAGTGATGGAAACGTTGTTGTATCTCACCCTGCTAATCTCAGGTCAGTTTACTGTGTGTGTGTCCCAGCGATACGTCCTTGCTAATCAGCTCTATATTATCCCCAAGACATTCGCCCAGTGTTGCCCAGTGTTGCCCAGTGTTGCCCAGCGTTGCCCAGTGTTGCCCAGTGTTGCCCAGCGTGGCCCAGTGTTGCCCAGTGTTGCCCAGCGTGGCCCAGTGTTGCCCAGTGTTGCCCAGCGTGGCCCAGTGTTGCCCAGTGTTGCCCAGCGTGGCCCAGTGTTGCCCAGTGTTGCCCAGCGTGGCCCAGCGTGGCCCAGTGTTGCCCAGTGTTGCCCAGCGTGGCCCAGTGTTGCCCAGTGTTGCCCAGTGTTGCCCAGCGTGGCCCAGTGTTGCCCAGTGTTGGCAGCTCATATCTGATTAGGACAGACTTCACTGTTCCTGAAATAAGCCCACTCTTTGGATCAGCTGTCCGTTTTGGGCCCGTTTGGTCCACCAAATGATCTTGATGACCACCTTATGGCATTTTATCAGTTAAATCTCTTATGTATAGGTATTTATTCATATATCATTTATTTAGTACAAGTTAAATCAAATATTGCTAAATCATTTAATTCATTTTTATATTTATGAGCCCTATTTTCTGTTAGGTGTTTTTACATATGTTGGGGTGGCAGGTAGCCTAGTGGGAATACCCACGCAGGGAATGTGCAGTCATGTATGCTGGGTGTGTGTGTGTTTATGGATGTCGTTGGTGTGTGTTTGTGTGTTTGTGTGTTTGCACACCAAGGTGTACTGTACTGTATTTTTAACAGATTCATAGATAGTGTGGTTGGGGTTGAGAAGTTGCTGGAGAAAATATCCCCCATTAATCATTATTCTGTTCACAGGGTTCTACACACTTTCCTCATGTCTTCATCAGTATCACCTCATTACCATCAATATGATCTGGACTGATGCCCAGAGTTACTGCAGAGCACATTACACTGATCTGGCCACAGTAGATGACATGGAGGACCAGAACAGGCTGATTACCAGTGTCAGTAGTTATAATTCCTGGTTATGGATCGGACTGAAGAAGGGAGACTCCATGAAGTGGCACTGGTCTCTGGCAGACAGACGTTTCTACAGAGAGGGGGAGACTGAGTTCAGAAACTGGGACACAGGGACACCCCAAAATGGTAACTGTGCTTTAATGAGTACATCTGGGCTGTGGAACAACGGCTCCTGTGATGACCAGCATCACTTCATCTGTTATGATGGTGAGTGTTTACATACTAATGATGAAGCCTGTTCTAAGTGCTGGGGCTGCCATTGAGTTGAAACATAGACCCATGAGAGCTTTAAGTTGTTAATCAGTTATTGATCTGTTATCAAATCAATCAGAACATTTACTATAGATGATCATTAGATTATATTTCACTGGATATTTGTATTGATTATTACATTTGACTTTTGCAGGAAAACAAGACACCGACCTAACATATGTCTTAATTCAGGAGAACAGGACCTGGATAGGTGCTCAGAGTTACTGCAGACAGTATCACACAGACCTGGTCAGTGTGAGGAACCAGACTGAGAACACAGAGATAGAGAAGAAGATATCACTGAGGGGACTTCCTGTGTGGATCGGTCTGTTTCTAGACTCCTGGAGATGGTCAGACCAGAGTGACTCCTCATTCAGAAACTGGCAGCCAGGATGGTCTTTAACAGATCAGAGATACAACTGCACTCTGGTGTCTTCTGATCCTTCTTCTGATTATTATTCTAAATGGATAAATGTGCCCTGTGACAACAACTATCCTTTCATCTGCTATGGTATATTACAAAATACTCCTCCTGATCTTAATAAAATTTTGATGACAAGATAACTCTAATGTTGCCCCCATGATTCACTACTGTCATTGTGGGATTGTATTATCTTGTAGTTCCAGCTGTGGAGACCCCTGAGAAACCTCAACTGAAGAGACATGTGGTGAGAATGAAGATGACCCCCAAGGATCAACATCTGAACCTCAGTGATCCTGCTGTTCAGGACTCCATCTTACAACAGGTGAGTTTCATCCTGATCATGAAGAACCAACTCAGCAATGATACAAACTGTACAGCCCTCTTGTTTGGTCTGGGTCCTAGTCTGTTGTAGATGACCTCCTCTCTGGTCTGGGTCCTAGTCTGTTGTGGATGACCTCCTCTCTGGTCTGGGTCCTAGTCTGTTGTAGATGACCTCCTCTCTGGTCTGGGTCCTAGTCTGTTGTGGATGACCTCCTCTCTGGTCTGGGTCCTAGTCTGTTGTAGATGACCTCCTCTCTGGTCTGGGTCCTAGTCTGTTGTAGATGACCTCCTCTCTGGTCTGGGTCCTAGTCTGTTGTAGATGACCTCCTCTCTGGTCTGGGTCCTAGTCTGTTGTAGATGACCTCCTCTCTGGTCTGGGATCTAGTCTGTTGTAGATGACCGCCTCTCTGGTCTGGGTCCTTGTCTATTTGTGGACGACCTTCTATCCTGGCTGTGACCCCACGTTTCTCAGAGACAGTGGGATATCCAAAAACACATGACTAATACAGAGTGAAATATTCAAATCAAATCTCATTTTTCACAAACATGTGGTTAGCAGATGCTATTGGTCACATACACATGGTTAGCAGATGTTATTGGTCACATACACATGGTTAGCAGATGTTATTGGTCACATACACACGGTTAGCAGATGCTATTGGTCACATACACACAGTTAGCAGATGTTAATGGTCACATACACACAGTTAGCAGATGTTATTGGTCACATACACATGGTTAGCAGATATTATTGGTCACATACATGTGGTTAGCAGATGTTATTGGTCACAAACACATGGTTAGCAGATGCTATTGGTCACATACACACAGTTAGCAGATGTTAATGGTCACATACACACAGTTAGCAGATGTTATTGGTCACATACATGTGGTTAGCAGATGTTATTGGTCACAAACACATGGTTAGCAGATGCTATTGGTCACATACACATGGTTAGCAGATATTATTGGTCACATACACATGGTTAGCAGATGCTATTGGTCACATACACATGGTTAGCAGATGCTATTGGTCACATACACATGGTTAGCAGATGTTATTGCGAGTGTGTGAAATGCTTGTGCTTCTATGTCTGACAGTGCAACGATATCGAACAACTAATTGAACAATTCCACAACAACTCCCTAATACACACATATCTAACTAAAGGGATGGAATAAGAATATGTACATATTAACATATGGAGGAGTCATGACCAACCGGTATAGACGAGATGCAATAGATGGTATAAACGTGTGTCTCTGTGTGTCTGTGTGTCTCCAGATAAGGAACAAGCTGAAGGAGCAGGGGTTACCTGCAGACACCAAAGTGACATGGAAAAAGCAGCCTGATGGGAAGGTCTTCCACAAGGAGGAAGAGGGGTCTCCCAAGAAAGAAGAGGAGGAGAAGAAGATGAAGAGGATGATGACAAAGAGAGAACTCTAATTATGTTATATGTTCTCCTAACTTTTCTCTTTTTTAAATTTAGATTAATTGTCTGTACTGGGATGTATTTTCTGATCCTATTTAAATGTGTTTTATTAAGTAAATTGTTTAAGTATAAACATCAATAGTGTTTTATCATGAGATGTTTTTCTTGATAATTTTCTTGACTTGGTTGTTTTATTACAGGGTTTGTTCTCAAGACAGACATTTCACACATCATGTCTGTAAATGAGTTATTTGTAGTTATGTTGATATTCAGGGCTGTGAAAGTGTATTTGCCTACTTTCTAATTTTCTCAACTTTTACAGATTTAAGATGCTGAATGTTATCAGATCTTCAAAGAAAACAGAATATTAGATGAAGGGAACCTGAGTGAACAAGTAACACAACAATTACATACTTATTTCATTTATTTCATAACTAAGTTATGTAACATCCAATGTTCATGTGTTAAAAAGTAAACTCAGGGACATTTGTGGGTTTTCAATCATGAACTGCTCATTTCAAGTCCTGCCACAACATCTCAGTTGGGATCATGAGGTCTGGACATTGACGAGGTCATTCCAAAACTACAAATGTGTTGCTTTTAAACATTTTCATGTTGACTTTATTGTGTGTTTTGGATCATTGTCTTGCTGATACTTGATACTGAGCAGATCTCATGGTTCCTTCTACTAACGTTTTGGACTATATGGGTCGCAGTATGTTTGTTGAAAACCAAACACTGCATTCCTCAGTAAAACACTTCATGTCAATCGTCAAGCATGGTGGTGGTAGTGTGATGGTTTGAGGATACTTTGCTGAGTTACAGCAGTTCTGTGTGGAAGAGTGGGCCAAAATGCCTCTACAGCAATGTGAGAGACTGATCAACAACTACAGGAAGTGTTTGGTTGTAGTTATTAGAGCTAAAGGTGGAACAACCAATTATTGAGTATAAAGGAACAATTACTTTTTCACACAGGGGAATTGGGTGTTGCATAACTTTGTTAATTAAATAGACAGAATAAGTATAAATATGGTTTGTTATTTTGCAAACTCAGGTTCACTTTACATCCTGCATAGCCAATGTAGTCTCAGCATGTTTTTTATTGGTTAATGAAGATGTCTTTTCTGATGATCATGTAAATACCTGTTACAGATTGACAGTATCGGTCTAGAGGTGTGATTCTTCATGTTTCAACCTAATATCATTTTAATGTTTATTTGACATATTTGACCTTGATGATAAAGACATCTAGACATAATGTTTAATCAACTCCTCTCTTCAGGACTCTGATACACTGGTACCAGTTAGAACCATGTCCTGCTGACCAGAGCTTTAGTTACATTTTGCATAACTTCCTCAAATTAGACAGAGGGGAACTTTTCACATCAAGCCAGACCCAGGATATTTCCTGGAACACACAATGATGTGACATCAGTAATGAACCTGGTCTCAGATCTGTTTGTGGCCTCTTGCTAACTCTCATGTGTGTTGTGGTGCTGTGTGGCTCACTTTGTAGAGCATCATGCGTTTGTCACAGCCGACGAAAGAAGTAGACCAGTAGACCAAGTCGCCAACAAAACGCTTAACTTCGGCTATACTGCCTCTAACAAAGTAAACTTCCCACACTGAAAGGAGGGAAAAAGGTCTACCTAAGTATGATTCCAAATCAGAGACAACGATGGACAGCTGTCCCTGATTGAGAACCATACCAGGCCAAAACATAGAAATAAAAAAACATAGAAAACTAAACATAGAATGCCCACCCCACATCGCACCCTGACCTAACCAAATAGGTTGTAGCTAGATGGAGAGGAAGTGTGAGCGAGAGCTGGAAGGGACCATTCTGGTTTCCCCCCATTCAAGACACAACATCCCTTTCCACATGAAATGTGGAGTGAAAAGTTTTATTAGAAATAAAATGACTCTCTAAGGTCAGGGCGTGACAGCTTTCAATGCCAGGATTGTTGGTTTATTTCCCCTGAGGCCGCCAATATGGAAAATGTATGCTTGACTACTTTTGGATGAAAGGTTATATTGTATTTTATATTATGGTCTGCAGTGAATTTGGGAAAGTATTCAGACCCCTTGACTTTTTCCATAACAGTTTTTTTCCCATCATCAATCTACACACAATACCCCATAATGACAAAGAATAAACAGGTTCTTAGATTTCTATGCAAAGTTATTACAAATAAAAATTGAAATATTAGATTAACATAAGTATTCGGACACTTTATTCAGTACTTTGTTGAAGCACCCTTAGCAGTGATTATAGCCCCGAGTCTTCTTGGAATTGCTACAAGCCTGGCACACCTGTATTTGGGGATATTCTCCAATTCTTCTCTGCAGATCCTCTAAAAGCTCTGTCAGGTTGGACGGAAGCGTCGCTGCACAAATATTTCAAGTCTCTCCATAGATGTTTGATCGGTTTGAAGTCCGGCATCTGGCTGGGCCACCCTAGGACATTCAGAGACTTGTCCCGAAGCCAGTCCTGCATTGTCTTGGCTGTCTGCTTAGACCTGTTGGAAGGTGAACTTTCGCCCCAGTCTGACGTCTTGAGCGCTCTGGAGCAGGTTTTCATTAAGGATCTCTCTGTACTTTTCTCGGCTCATCTTTCCCTCGATCCTGACTAGTCTCTCACAGTCCCTGCCATTGAAAAACATCCCCACAGCATGATGCTGCCACCACCATGCTTCACCCGTTGTTATGGTGCCAGGTTTCCTCCAGACGTGACGGTTGGCATTCAAGCCAAAGAGCTCAATCTTGGTTTCTTAAGACCAGAGAATCTTTTTTCTCATTGTCTGAGAGTCTTCATCTGCCTTTTGGCAAACTTCAAGCATGCTGTCATGTGCCTTTTACAGAGGAGTGGCTTCCATCTGGCCACTCTACCGCATTGGCCTGACTGGTGGAGTCCTGCTGAGATGGTTGTCCTTCTGGAATTTTCTCCCATTTCCACAGAGGAACCCTAGAGCTCTGTCAGAGTAACCATCGGGTTCTTGGTCAACTCCCTAACCAAGGCCATTCTCCCCCGATTGCTCAGTTTTGCCCGGCGGCCAGCTCTAGGAAGTGTTTTGGTGGTTCTAAATTTCTTCCATGAGGCCACAGTGTTCTTGGGGACCTTTAACCTCTCTAGGGTATGTGGGACGGTAGCGTTCCACCTGTCAATAGCCAGTGAAACTGCAGGGCGCCAAATTCAAAACAACAGAAATCCCATAACTAAAATTCCTCAAACATACATGTATTTTACACCATTTTAAAGATACACTTTTTGTAAATCCAGCCACAGTGTCCGATTTCAAAAAGTCTTTACGACGAAAACAAACCAAGCGATTATGTTAGGTCAGAGCCAAGTCACAGAAAACACAGCCATTTTTCCAGCCAAAGAGAGGAGTCACAAAAATCAGAAATATAGATAAAATGAATCACTAACCTTTGATGATCTTCATCAGATGACACTCATGGGACTTCATTATACCCTATACATGTATGTTTTGTTCGGTAAAGTTCATATTTATATCCAAAAATCTGAGTTTATTTTGGCGCATTATGTTCAGTAGTTCCAAAACATGATTTTGCAGAGAGCCACATCAATTCACAAAAATACTCATAATAGATATTGCTAAATGCTACAAGTGTTATTCACAGAATTAAAGACATATTTCTCCTCTTGATGCTACCCATCCCGGATCCGGGATCGTGACTACGGCTCAAGCTCATTACCATAACGCAAAATGCAAAAAAATATTCTTAGAAATATTTAACCTCCACACATTAACAAGTCCAATAGCTCAAATTAAAGATAAACACCTTGTTCATCTACCCAGCGAGTCAGATTTCTAAAATGTTTTAAAACGAAAACATAGCACATATTTATATTAGATCACCACCGAAACAAAAGACAAGCGGCAGCCATTTTGTCCCAGAAAATATAAAATTTAAAAGTAGGATTAAAAAATAAATAATTCACTAACCTTTTGAAAATCTTCATCAGATGACAGTAATATGACATGTTACACAGTACATTATTTTTTCTCAATAATATGCCATTTATATCCATAAATCTCTGTTTACAATGACGACATTTCAAAAAATGCTACTCAAATGTCCGGAGAAATGATGCTAGCTCCGACAGATAACGTCAGATAACAAGCAATAAACATGACTAAATATACATGTTCTACACATAGTTATATATAGTAGTAGTATCACATTTTCATTTCATTTCATTACAGTACAACGGTTTGATTTGTTTGATCGTAGCTAGCTACATAGCTAGCTACATAGCCGTCTTTGTATCAAAGATAATTGTGTAGTCTAGAGCAATTTTCTAGGTTAGCTAGCCAGCTATTGTCGTTCTCTTAACGCAACGTAACGTAATCAACACTGCTAGCTAGCCAGCTAGCCCCCGAATAGCAGCACTGTAGAAACTATTACACTCAACAGAACGACTTGATTAGTGTAGTGTCAACAACGCAGCCACTGCCAGCTAGCCTACAAAGTCAACAACGCAGCCACTGCCAGCTAGCCTACTTCAGCAGTACTGTATCATTTTAATCATTTTAGTCAATAAGATTCTTGCTACGTAAGCTTAACTTTCTGAACATTCGAGACGTGTAGTCCACTTGTCATTCCAATCTCCTTTGCATTAGCGTAGCCTCTTCTGTAGCCTGTCAACTATGTGTCTGTCTATCCCTGTTCTCTCCTCTCTGCACAGACCATACAAACGCTCCACACCGCGTGGCCGCGGCCACCCTAATCTGGTGATCTCAGCGCGCACGACCCACGTGGAGTTCCAGGTCTCCGGTAGCCTCTGGAACTGCCGATCTGCGGCCAACAAGGCAGAGTTCATCTCAGCCTATGCCTCCCTCCAGTCCCTCGACTTCTTGGCACTGACGGAAACATGGATCACCACAGATAACACTGCTACTCCCACTGCTCTCTCTTCGTCCGCCCACGTGTTCTCGCACACCCGAGAGCTTCTGGTCAGCGGGGTGGTGGCACCGGGATCCTCATCTCTCCCAAGTGGTCATTCTCTTTCTCCCCTTACCCATCTGTCTATCGCCTCCTTTGAATTCCATGCTGTCACAGTTACCAGCCCTTTCAAGCTTAACATCATTATCATTTATCACCCTCCAGGTTCCCTCGGAGAGTTCATCAATGAGCTTGATGCCTTGATAAGCTCCTTTCCTGAGGACGGCTCACCTCTCACAGTTCTGGGCGACTTTAACCTCCCCACGTCTACCTTTGACTCATTCCTCTCTGCCTCCTTCTTTCCACTCCTCTCCTCTTTTGACCTCACCCTCTCACCTTCCCCCCCTACTCACAAGGCAGGCAATACGCTCGACCTCATCTTTACTAGATGCTGTTCTTCCACTAACCTCATTGCAACTCCCCTCCAAGTCTCCGACCACTACCTTGTATCCTTTTCCCTCTCGCTCTCATCCAACACCTCCCACACTGCCCCTACTCGGATGGTATCACGCCGTCCCAACCTTCGCTCTCTCTCCCCCGCTACTCTCTCCTCTTCCATCCTATCATCTCTTCCCTCTGCTCAAACCTTCTCCAACCTATCTCCTGATTCTGCCTCCTCAACCCTCCTCTCCTCCCTTTCTGCATCCTTTGACTCTCTATGTCCCCTATCCTCCAGGCTGGCTCGGTCCTCCCCTCCCGCTCCGTGGCTCGACGACTCATTGCGAGCTCACAGAACAGGGCTCCGGGCAGCCGAGCAGAAATGGAGGAAAACTCGCCTCCCTGCGGACCTGGCATCCTTTCACTCCCTCCTCTCTACATTTTCCTCCTCTGTCTCTGCTGCTAAAGCCACTTTCTACCACTCTAAATTCCAAGCATCTGCCTCTAACCCTAGGAAGCTCTTTGCCACCTTCTCCTCCCTCCTGAATCCTCCTCCCCCTCCCCCTCCTCCCTCTCTGCAGATGACTTCGTCAACCATTTTGAAAAGAAGGTCGACGACATCCGATCCTCGTTTGCTAAGTCAAACGACACCGCTGGTTCTGCTCACACTGCCCTACCCTGTGCTCTGACCTCTTTCTCCCCTCTCTCTCCAGATGAAATCTCGCGTCTTGTGACGGCCGGCCGCCCAACAACCTGCCCGCTTGACCCTATCCCCTCCTCTCTTCTCCAGACCATTTCCGGAGACCTTCTCCCGAGACCTTCTCCCTTACCTCACCTCGCTCATCAACTCATCCCTGACCGCTGGCTACGTCCCTTCCGTTTTCAAGAGAGCGAGAGTTGCACCCCTTCTGAAAAAACCTACACTCGATCCCTCCGATGTCAACAACTACAGACCAGTATCCCTTCTTTCTTTTCTCTCCAAAACTCTTGAACGTGCCGTCCTAGGCCAGCTCTCCCGCTATCTCTCTCAGAATGACCTTCTTGATCCAAATCAGTCAGGTTTCAAGACTAGTCATTCAACTGAGACTGCTCTTCTCTGTATCACGGAGGCGCTCCGCACTGCTAAAGCTAACTCTCTCTCCTTTGCTCTCATCCTTCTAGACCTATCGGCTGCCTTCGATACTGTGAACCATCAGATCCTCCTCTTCACCCTCTCCGAGTTGGGCATCTCCGGTGCGGCCCACGCTTGGATTGCGTCCTACCTGACAGGTCGCTCCTACCAGGTGGCGTGGCGAGAATCTGTCTCCTCACCACGCGCTCTCACCACTGGTGTCCCACAGGGCTCTGTTCTAGGCCCTCTCCTATTCTCGCTATACACCAAGTCACTTGGCTCTGTCATAACCTCACATGGTCTCTCCTATCATTGCTATGCAGACGACACACAATTAATCTTCTCCTTTCCCCCTTCTGATGACCAGGTGGCGAATCGCATCTCTGCATGTCTGGCAGACATATCAGTGTGGATGACGGATCACCACCTCAAGCTGAACCTCGGCAAGACGGAGCTGCTCTTCCTCCCGGGGAAGGACTGCCCGTTCCATGATCTCGCCATCACGGTTGACAACTCCACTGTGTCCTCCTCCCAGAGCGCTAAGAACCTTGGCGTGATCCTGGACAACACCCTGTCGTTCTCAACTAACATCAAGGCGGTGGCCCGTTCCAGTAGGTTCATGCTCTACAACATCTGCAGAGTACGACCCTGCCTTACACAGGAAGCGGCGCAGGTCCTAATCCAGGCACTTGTCATCTCCCGTCTGGATTACTGCAACTCGCTGTTGGCTGGGCTCCCTGCCTGTACCATTAAACCCCTACAACTCATCTAGAACGCCGCAGCCCGTCTGGTGTTCAACCTTCCCAAGTTCTCTCACGTCACCCCGCTCCTCCGCTCTCTCCACTGGCTTCCAGTTGAAGCTCGCATCCGCTACAAGACCATGGTGCTTGCCTACGGAGCTGTGAGGGGAACGGCACCTCAGTACCTCCAGGCTCTGATCAGGCCCTACACCCAAACAAGGTCACTGCGTTCATCCACCTCTGGCCTGCTCGCCTCCCTACCACTGAGGAAGTACAGTTCCCGCTCAGCCCAGTCAAAACTGTTCGCTGCTCTGGCCCCCCAATGGTGGAACAAACTCCCTCACGACGCCAGGACAGTGGAGTCAATCACCACCTTCCGGAGACACCTGAAACCCCACCTCTTTAAGGAATACCTAGGATAGGATAAAGTAATCGTTCTCACCCCCCCTCCTTAAAAGATTTAGATGCACTATTGTAAAGTGGCTGCTCCACTGGATGTCATAAGGTGAACGCACCAATTTGTAAGTCGCTCTGGATAAGAGCGTCTGCTAAATGACTTAAATGTAAATGTAAATGTACACTTCTTCTTAATACAACCGCTGTGTTACATTTATTTTTAACGTTACAGAATTCGTTCACTAGGCTATACTATGAGACAGCGCTCAGATATTAGCAGTATGTCTCCTCTACGTTTGGAGTCCACAGAAACCCAAAATAACCACATAAATATTCCCTTACCTTTGATGTTCTTCGATCAGAAGACGTAGAAGGAGTCATACTTACCCAATACATCGTTTGGTTTCAAGTTGTGTGTCTTTGTATTAGCATATGCTAACAGCTTCAGCTGAAATGCACCCAAAATGACATCTGGTCCCGCACTCTTGCGCATCAAAACTTCAAAATTACATATTATATGTCGACTACACTGGTCAAACTAAGTGCAGAATCGAGCTTTATGATGTTTTTAACGTGTAAAACAAAGATCAAAGCGAACAGACAAACAGATATCAATTGGTGTTCCTTGGAAAAGAACGTGCCCCAAATTGGCCGCGCGCAATAGAGTGCATGTATTTTTGAGTGACCCGAACGTTTTAGCCCGCCAAAGGACAAGGGCGCGCGAGATTCTCACAATGAACACGCCATTTGAAAGCAGGCATCGCGCTGAACGCATACAAACTGTTCCCAGATCGGTAGCTGCTTGGGAAGGGTGGGAGCGATGACTTCAAAGTTGACCCAATTTTTCTGTTGCCAACAGAGAGTTTGGGAGAATGGCTGCCCTGAGAGTTCTGCTTTACATACAGACATAATTTAAACGGGTTTAGAAACTTTAGAGTGTTTTCTATTCAATAATAATTATTATATGCATATATTAGCAATTTTGGGAAAAAATATTTTCAGTTTACTATGGGCACGCACTTCCTCCAAAGGGGGCAGTATTCAGCCCGAGTCTTAACTGGTTAACCTGTTACTCCTACCCCCTACTTTTTCGAACTTTCTGTAAAAAATCTATTCTAGCTTTCATGGCAGAGTAGCAGGCAGTTTAATTTGGGCACGCTTTTCTTCCAAAATTCCCAATGCTGCACCCTACCCTAGATAAGTTACATGCTGCATATTTTAGTACCCTTTCCCAGATCTGTGCCTCAAGATAATCCTGTCTCAGAGCTCTACGGATTATTCCTTCGACCCCATGACCTGTTTTTTTGCTGTGACATGCATTGTCAACGGTTGTACCTTATATAGACAGGTGTGTGCCTTTCCAAATCATGTCCAATCAATTGAGGTTACCACAGTTGAACTCAAATAAAGAACTGTATTAGAAACATCAAGGATGGTCAATTGAAAAAGGATTAATCTGAGCTCAGTTTTAAATCATTTGTAAATAAGGTATTCTTTAAATATTTTGGTTTTATACATTTGTAGAAATTTCTAAAAACCTGTTTTTGCTTTGTCATTAACAGGTGTTGTGAGTCGATTGATGAGGATTAAAAAAACATTTTAGAATGAGGATGTAACACAACAAAATGTGGAAAAAGTGAAGATGTCTTAATTCTTTTCCCGCTGAACATAAATTAATTAGGTCCTAATCTATTGATCTCGCAGGCAATACAGACATGCCACTGTTAGTCACAGATAACTGTTAGTCACAGACAACAGTTAGTCACAGACAACTGTTAGTCACAGACAACTGTTAGTCACAGACAACTGTTAGTCACAGATAACTGTTAGTCACAGACAACTGTTAGTCACAGACAACTGTTAGTCACAGACCACTGTTAGTCACAGACAACTGTTATTCACAGATAACTGTTAGAGTCACAGATAACTGTTAGTCACAGACAACTGTTAGTCACAGATAACTGTTAGTCACAGATAACTGTTAGTCACAGACAACTGTTATTGACAGATAACTGTTAGAGTCACAGACAACTGTTAGTCACAGACAACTGTTAGTCACAGATAACTGTTAGTCACAGACAACTGTTAGTCACAGACAACTGTTAGTCACAGACAACTGTTAGTCACAGATAACTGTTAGTCACAGACAACTGTTATTCACAGATAACTGTTAGAGTCACAGACAACTGTTAGTCACAGACAACTGTTAGTCACAGATAACTGTTAGTCACAGATTGTCCTTAGGACCTAGTCACAGTATTTTATGCACTCATTATGCCTGTCCATACCATAACCCTACCTGCACCATTCGACACTCTGTTCACAACATTGCAAACCACTAGTCCACACCACACACTACATAGTGTCTGCGGTTGTGAGGCCGGTTGGACGTTCTGCTAAAATCTCTAAAACGATGTTGGAGGCAGCTTATGGTAGATAAATTAACATTAAATTCTCTGGCAACAGCTGTGGTGGACATTCCTGAAATGAGCATATCAATTGCACGCTCCTTCAAAACTTGAGCAGAGGGCAGAGCACCCAATGACAGAGGAGAGGGAGGGCAGAACACACAATGACAGAGGAGAGGGAGGGCAGAGCACCCAATGACAGAGGAGAGGGAGGGCAGAGCACCCAATGACAGAGGAGAGGGAGGGCAGAGCACCCAATGACAGAGGTGAGGGGGGGCAGAGCACCCAATGACAGAGGAGAGGGAGGGCAGAGCACCCAATGACACAGGAGAGGGAGGGCAGAGCACCCAATGACAGAGGAGAGGGAGGTCAGAGCACCCAATGCCAGAGGACAGAGAGTTCACAGCACCCAATGACAGAGGAGAGGGAGTTCACAGCACCCAATGACAGAGGAGAGGGAGTTCACAGCACCTAATAACAGAGGACAGAGAGTTCACAGCACCCAATGAAAGAGGAGAGGGAGGGCAGAGCACTCAATGCTGGAGGTATTTATCTAGACACTGAGTGTACAAGACATCAGGACAACCTGCTCTCTTCATGACAGTTAACAGTCATTTACCAGTCAGCAGATATCAATCCAATTGATCATGAGGGATTAGATGGAACGATCTATTTCGAGTAGAAATCCACTACCAGCCTACTTGACACAACTTGTGGGAAGCATTGGTGTTGACTTGGACCATCGTCCTTCTGGAACTCTCTTGATACCTTGTATCACTCTCAATTCAGGCCTCACTGACCTGAACAATTCTTGAAATTACAGAACCCTTTTTAGGAGTTGGGTCCTTTTCGGAACAATGAGGCAATTTCTTGGCAATATGTCTATCTAGAGGATCAACAGAACCATCACATGAACATGTTCTGTATAGCCTCTCTAACTGTTTCCTTCCCTGGCTATGTCCAACCCCTTTTCCAGTGGGATAAATGTCACATCCCAGTTTTGTTTTAATTTGAGATGAATAACAAATTCAAGCAAATGAGGAGTATTTAAATGTTTAAAAGGGACAAACATGAGATGACAGACACACAGTAGGAGAGACAGAGAGAGAGAAAGGGGAGAGAGTTGGAAAGCGAGAGAGAGAGACAGAGACAGAGAGAGGGAGAGGTGGAGACAGAGTGAGAGTAAGAGAGTTTTCTTCAAACAACAGGTGAGGCCATTTGTTATTGTAGATATTTCATACATATTTTATTGTAGAGAAATGTGTATAATATTTATTAGATACTTTATTTATTCCTAGTTGTGAAGGTTCCAGTGTAGAATAATCCACCATGTGTTCTTACTCTCTGGAAATGTTATGTTGAGGTTTTTCACCCCTACCCACTTCCAATACTTTAGAAACCTAACCTAACGATCACTGATTGTTCCTGTCTCTGAACAGGTGATAACCCTCTATGTGGGGAGCATTATCTCCACCTGTCCTGTCAGATCATATCAGTAAAGAAGGAGAAAGACAGTTTGTGTTGGTAAAGTGTTGCAACCTTGAAGTGCATTCATTTTAATCATATATCCTTTGAATTTCACAGTGATGGAAACGATGTTGTATCTCACCCTGCTAATCTCAGGTCAGTTTACTGTGTGTGTGTCCCAGCAAACATGCCCACATTGGGCCGATGTGTTCTTCCTAATCGTCTCCATATTGTGGTCCTTCTGTAGCTCAGTTGGTAGAGCATGGCGCTTGTAACGCCAGGGTAGTCGGTTCAATCCCGGGACCACCCATACGTAGAATGTATGCACACATGACTGTAAGTCGCTTTGGATAAAAGCGTCTGCTAAATGGCATATATTATTATTATATTATTACCCCCAAGACATTGGCCCAGTGTTGCCCAGTGTGGACAGCCCATATCTGGTGAGGACAGACTTCACTGTTCCTGAAATAAGCTGACACTTTGGATCAGCTGTCCGTATTGGGCCCATTTGGTCCACAAAATGATCTTATATATTGTCACCATGTGTATTGACCACCTCATGGTAATTTTTCAGTTATATATCTTATGTATAGGAATTGATGTATAAATCATTTATTTAGCACGAGTTAAGTACAATATTGCTAAAATTATTAATAAATTGTAACATTTATGAGCCCTAAATTCTGTCAGGTGTTTTCACATATGGTCCTGTTAAAAGTAACTGATCTCAGTCCTGTTTAAAGTAACTGATCTCAGTCCTGTTTAAAGTAACTGATCTCAGTCCTGTTTAAAGTAACTGATCTCAGTCCTGTTTAAAGTAACTGATCTCAATCCTCTTTAAAGTAATCAGTTCTGTTTAAAGTGAACTGTGGTAAAATAGAAACATAACTCTGTTCTCTTTGTATTCACTCTGCCCCTGACTCTGAATGAGGACTCAACTCTTTGTATTCACTCTGCCCCTGACTCTGAATGAGGACTCAACTCTTTGTATTCACTCTGCCCCTGACTCTGAATGAGGACTCAACTCTTTGTATTCACTCTGCCCCTGACTCTGAATGAGGACTCAACTCTTTGTATTCACTCTGCCCCTGACTCTGAATGAGGACTCAACTCTTTGTATTCACTCTGCCCCTGACTCTGAATGACGACTCAACTCTTTGTATTCACTCTGCCCCTGACTCTGAATGAGGACTCAACTCTTTGTATTCACTCTGCCCCTGACTCTGAATGAGAACTAAACTCTTTGTATTCACTCTGCCCCTGACTCTGAATGAGGACTCAACTCTTTGTATTCACTCTGCCCCTGGATCTGAATGAGGACTCAACTCTTTGTATTCACTCTGCCCCTGACTCTGAATGAGGACTCAACTCTTTGTATTCACTCTGCCCCTGACTCTGAATGAGGACTCAACTCTTTGTATTCACTCTGCCCCTGACTCTGAATGAGGACTCAACTCTTTGTATTCACTCTGCCCCTGACTCTGAATGAGGACTCAACTCTTTGTATTCACTCTGCCCCTGGCTCTGAATGAGGACTCAACTCTTTGTATTCACTCTGCCCCTGACTCTGAATGAGGACTCAACTCTTTGTATTCACTCTGCCCCTGGATCTGAATGAGGACTCAACTCTTTGTATTCACTCTTCCCCTGACTCTGAATGAGGACTCAACTCTTTGTATTCACTCTGCCCCTGGATCTGAATGAGGACTCAACTCTTTGTATTCACTCTTCCCCTGACTCTGAATGAGGACTCAACTCTTTGTATTCACTCTGCCCCTGGATCTGAATGAGGACTCAACTCTTTGTATTCACTCTGCCCCTGGATCTGAATGAGGACTCAACTCTTTGTTAGTTCTCTTCAACTATTTTGTGGACAGAGTCCACTTTGCTTCACACTTCTATGTTTAGCACGGAATCAAGATCTTTTTCTAACATTGACTCGATGCACCCTGGGTTTTTATAAAGTGCAGGACAAGACATTCAATCAGAATGTGTTACTGGACATCCCGATAAACATTTGACCTTGATGATAAAGACATCTAGACATAATGTTTAATCAACTCCTCTCTTCAGGACTCTGATACACTGGTATCAGTTAGAACCATGTCCTGCTGACCAGAGCTTTAGTTACATTTTACCTTGATGATAAAGACATCTAGACATATTGTGTAATCAACTCCTCTCTTCAGGACTCTGATACACTGGTACCAGTTAGAACCATGTCCTGCTGACCAGAGCTTTAGTTACATTTTACCTTGACGATAAAGACATCTAGACATAATGTTTAATCAACTCCTCTCTTCAGGACTCTGATACACTGGTATCAGTTAGAACCATGTCCTGCTGACCAGAGCTTTAGTTACATTTTGCATAACTTCCTCAAATTAGACAGAGGGGAACTTTCCACATCAACCAGACCCAGGATATTTCCTGGAACACACAATGATGTGACATCAGTAATGAACCTGGTCTCAGATCTGTTTGTGACTTCTTACCAACTCTCATGTGTGTTGTGGTGCTGTGTGGCTCAGTTTGTAGAGCATGGTGCTTTCAATGCCAGGATTGTTGGTTTGTTTCCCCTGAGGTCACCAATATGGAAAATGTGTGTTTGACTACTTTTGGATGAAAGGTTATATTATATTTTATATTATGGTCTGCAGTTTTTTCGGAAAGTATTCAGACCCCTTGACTTTTTCCACATTTTCATCAATCTACACACAATACACCATAATGACAAACCAAAAACAGGTTATAGCCATTTTTGTACAATAAAAATAGAAATATTAGATTTACATAAGTATTCAGAAAATGTGGAATTGTGTTGTGTGACGTAACTGCACACTTTAAGTTGCATTTTATTGTACCCAGCACAAGGTGGACCTGTGTAATGATCATGCTGTTTAGTCAGCTTCTTGATATGCCACACCTGTCAGGTGGATGGTTTATCTTGGCAAAGGAGAAATACTCATTAACAGGTTTGTAAATAAATAAAACATTTTTAGAAATATGCTTTTTTTGTGCGTATGAAGAATTTATAGGATCTTTTATTTCAACTCATGAAACATGGGACCAAACACTTTACGTGTAGCGGTCAAATAGTTGTTCATATATTTGTTCATATATTTGTTCATATTTTTGTTCATATATTTGTTCATGGTTCTTATCAAGCTAGAAATGACAATGACCATAGTAGTTACCAGACATCACAACAGATCTGGGACCTGCAGGCTACATACTGGAACTACCACACAATGGTGGTTGTATTCATTGGACAACCCTTTGAATAACCCTTTCTGGATCGACATTTTATCACAGCTAGAACCCTTTTGGGTTCTTCGTAGAACCCTCTGTGTAAAGGGTTTTACATTCCAGAGCAATGAGAGAGGAGAGAGAGGGCTGAAAACCCAATGAAACAGGAGATGGAGTGCAGAGCACCCAATGACAGAGGAGAGGGAGGTCAGAGCACCCGATGACAGAGGAGAGGAGAGGGAGGGCAGAGCACCCAATGACAGAGGAGAGGAGAGGGAGGGCAGAGCACCCAATCACAGAGGAGAGGAGAGGGAGGGCAGAGCACCCAATGACAGAGGAGAGGAGAGGGAGGGCAGAGCACCCAATGACAGAGGAGAGGAGAGGGAGGTCAGAGAACCCAACTACAGAGGAGAGGGAGGTCAGAGAACCCAACTACAGAGGAGAGGGAGGTCAGAGCACCCAATGACAGAGGAGAGGGAGGTCAGAGCACCCAATGACAGAGGAGAGGGAGGGCAGAGCACCCAATGACAGAGGAGAGGGAGGTCAGAGCACCCAATGACAGAGGAGAGGGAGGGCAGAGCACCCAACTACAGAGGAGAGGAGAGGGGGGGCAGAGCACCCAACTACAGAGGAGAGGAGAGGGAGGGCAGAGCACCCAATGACAGAGGAGAGGAGAGGGAGGTCAGAGCACCCAATGACAGAGGAGAGGGAGGGCAGAGCACCCAACTACAGAGGAGAGGAGAGGGAGGGCAGAGCACCCAACTACAGAGGAGAGGAGAGGGAGGGCAGAGCACCCAATGACAGAGGAGAGGAGAGGGAGGGCAGAGCACCCAACTACAGAGGAGAGGAGAGGGAGGGCAGAGCACCCAACTACAGAGGAGAGGAGAGGGAGGGCAGAGCACCCAACTACAGAGGAGAGGAGAGGGAGGGCAGAGCACCCAACTACAGAGGAGAGGAGAGGGAGGGCAGAGCACCCAATGACAGAGGAGAGGAGAGGGAGGGCAGAGCACCCAACTACAGAGGAGAGGGAGGTCAGAGCACCCAACTACAGAGGAGAGGGAGGTCAGAGCACCCAATGACAGAGGAGAGGGAGGGCAGAGCACCCAATGACAGAGGAGAGGGAGGTCAGAGCACCCAATGACAGAGGAGAGGGAGGGCAGAGCACCCAATGACAGAGGAGAGGAGAGGGAGGGCAGAGCACCCAATGACAGAGGAGGTCAGAGGGAGGGCAGAGCACCCAATGACAGAGGAGAGGAGAGGGAGGACAGAGCACCCAATGACAGAGGAGGTCAGAGGGAGGGCAGAGCACCCAATGACAGAGGAGGTCAGAGTGAGGGCAGAGCACCCAATGACAGAGGAGGTCAGAGGGAGGGCAGAGCACCCAATGACAGAGGAGAGGAGAGGGAGGGCAGAGCACCCAATGACAGAGGAGAGGAGAGGGAGGGCAGAGCACCCAATGACAGAGGAGAGGGAGGGCAGAGCACCCAACTACAGAGGAGAGGAGAGGGAGGGCAGAGCACCCAATGACAGAGGAGAGGAGAGGGAGGGCAGAGCACCCAATCACAGAGGAGAGGAGAGGGAGGGCAGAGCACCCAATGACAGAGGAGAGGAGAGGGAGGGCAGAGCACCCAATGACAGAGGAGAGGAGAGGGAGGTCAGAGAACCCAACTACAGAGGAGAGGGAGGTCAGAGCACCCAATGACAGAGGAGAGGGAGGGCAGAGCACCCAATGACAGAGGAGAGGGAGGTCAGAGCACCCAATGACAGAGGAGAGGGAGGGCAGAGCACCCAACTACAGAGGAGAGGAGAGGGGGGGCAGAGCACCCAACTACAGAGGAGAGGAGAGGGAGGGCAGAGCACCCAATGACAGAGGAGAGGAGAGGGAGGGCAGAGCACCCAATGACAGAGGAGAGGAGAGGGAGGTCAGAGAACCCAACTACAGAGGAGAGGGAGGTCAGAGAACCCAACTACAGAGGAGAGGGAGGTCAGAGAACCCAACTACAGAGGAGAGGGAGGTCAGAGCACCCAATGACAGAGGAGAGGGAGGGCAGAGCACCCAATGACAGAGGAGAGGGAGGTCAGAGCACCCAATGACAGAGGAGAGGGAGGGCAGAGCACCCAATGACAGAGGAGAGGGAGGGCAGAGCACCCAATGACAGAGGAGAGGGAGGTCAGAGCACCCAATGACAGAGGAGAGGGAGGGCAGAGCACCCAATGACAGAGGAGAGGGAGGTCAGAGCACCCAATGACAGAGGAGAGGGAGGGCAGAGCACCCAATGACAGAGGAGAGGAGAGGGAGGGCAGATCACCCAACTACAGAGGAGAGGGAGGTCCTTACATTTCAGAAGATAATAGATATAGACATAATTATAATCAGAAGATAATAGATATAGACATAATTATCATCAGAAGATAATAGATACAGACATAATTATTATCAGAAGATAATAGATATAGACATAATTATCATCAGAAGATAATAGATATAGACATAATTATTATCAGAAGATAATAGATATAGACATAATTATTATCAGAAGATAATAGATATAGACATAATTATTATCAGAAGATAATAGATATAGACATAATTATCATCAGAAGATAATAGATACAGACATAATTATCATCAGAAGATAATAGATACAGACATAATTATTATCAGAAGATAATAGATATAGACATAATTATCATCAGAAGATAATAGATACAGACATAATTATTATCAGAAGATAATAGATATAGACATAATTATCATCAGAAGATAATAGATATAGACATAATTATTATCAGAAGATAATAGATATAGACATAATTATCATCAGAAGATAATAGATATAGACATAATTATCATCAGAAGATAATAGATACAGACATAATTATTATCAGAAGATAATAGATATAGACATAATTATCATCAGAAGATAATAGATACAGACATAATTATCATCAGAAGATAATAGATACAGACATAATTATTATCAGAAGATAATAGATACAGACATAATTATTATCAGAAGATAATATTAACATGCACTGTACATCTCATTACTAACATAAATAATAGCAATAGAATAACTGCAGAATAACCGCAGAATAAATACTGATTTATTTGAAAATAGTACCCCCAAGGTAGTCTACCACCCCTCAACGATCCCTCACCAACCCAACAAATGCACATTGAACACCCACGCTGGACAAGTGTGGTCATGTATGCTGTGTGTGTATGGATGCACCATGCTCTACAAACTGGGTTTATGCACGTGTGTGTGTGTGTGTGTGTGCGTGTGTGTGTGTGCGTGCGTGCGTGCGTGCGTGCGTGTGTGTGTGTGTGTTTGCACACCAGTGTGTACTGTATGTGAACAGATCAATAGATAATATGGTCGGGGTTGAGAAGGTGATGGAGAAAACGTACCTCATGAATCATATTTCTGTTCACAGGATTCTACACACCTTCCTCATGTCTTCATCAGTATCACCTCATTACCAACAATATGAACTGGACTGATGCCCAGAGTTACTGCAGAGCACATTACACTGATCTGGCTACAGTAGATGACATGGAGGACCAGAACAGGCTGATTACCAGTGTCAGTAGTTATAATTCCTGGTCATGGATCGGACTGAAGGAGGGAGACTCCATGGAGTGGAACTGGTCTCTGGCAGACAGACGTTTCTACAGAGAGGGGAGACTGAGTTCAGAAACTGGGACACTGGGACACTCCAAAATGGCAACTGTGTTTTTATGAGTACAGCTGGTCTGTGGAACAACGCCTCCTGTGATGACCAGCATCACTTCATCTGTTATGATGGTGAGTGTTGACATACTAATGATGAAGCCTGTTCTATGTGCTGGAGCTGCCATTGAGATGAAACATAGACTCATGAGAGCTTTAAGTTGTTAATCAGTTATTGATCTGTTATCAAATCAATCAGAACATTTACGATAGATGATCATTAGATTATGTTTTATTGGATATTTGTATTGATTATTACATTTGACTTTTGCAGGAAAACAAGACACCAACATAACATACGTCTTAATTCAGGAGAACAGGTCCTGGATAGATGCTCAGAGTTACTGCAGACAGTATCACACAGACCTGGTCAGTGTGAGGAACCAGACTGAGAACACAGAGGTAGAGAAGAAGATATCACTGAGGGGACTTCCTGTGTGGATCGGTCTGTTTCAAGACTCCTGGAGATGGTCAGACCAGAGTGACTCCTCATTCAGAAACTGGCAGCCAGGACTGTCTTTAACAGATCAGAGATACACCTGCACTCTGGTGTCTTCTCATCCTTATTATTATTCTAAATGGATAAATAATCGCTGTTACTCCAACTATCCTTTCATCTGCTATGGTAAGTTACCAGATTCTCCACCTGATCTACCTGATATAATGATGACAAGATAATTGTAATTCCCCCATGATTCACTACTGTCATTGTGGGATTGTATTATCTTGTAGGTCCAGCTGTGGAGACCCCTGAGAAACCTCAACTGAAGAGACATGTGGTGAGAATGAAGATGACCCCAAAGGATCAACATCTGAACCTCGGTGATCCTGCTGTTCAGGACTCCATCTTACAAGAGGTGAGTTTCCCCCTGTTCATGAAGAACCAACTCAGCAATGATACAAACTCTACAGATCACCTCTATGATCTCCTCATAGAGTCAAAGGTTTGAAGTCAATAATGTCTCTGCAAAGCAGGAAGGATTGGTAGTTGTAGATCTTCAGAATGACTATTACAGAGTGAAATATTGTGTGTCTCTGTGTGTCTCTGTGTGTCTCCAGATAAGGAACAAGCTGAAGGAGCAGGGGTTACCTGCAGACACCAAAGTGACATGGAAAAAGCAGCCTGATGGGAAGGTCTTCCACAAGGAGGAAGAGGGGTCTCCCAAGAAAGAAGAGGAGGAGAAGAAGATGAAGAGGATGATGACAAAGAGAGAACTCTAATTATGTTATATGTTCTCCTAACTTTTCTCTTTTTTAAATTTAGATTAATTGTCTGTACTGGGATGTATTTTCTGATCCTATTTAAATGTGTTTTATTAAGTAAATTGTTTAAGTATAAACATCAATAGTGTTTTATCATGAGATGTTTTTCTTGATAATTTTCTTGACTTGGTTGTTTTATTACAGGGTTTGCTCTCAAGACAGACATTTCACACATCATGTCTGTAAATGAGTTATTTGTAGTTATGTTGATATTCAGGGCTGTGAAAGTGTATTTGCCTACTTTCTAATTTTCTCAACTTTTACAGATTTAAGATGAAGAATGTTATCAGATCTTCAAAGAAAACAGAATATTAGATAAAGGGAACCTGAGTGAACAAGTAACACAACAATTACATACTTATTTATAATTTGTAAGTCGCTCTGGATAAGAGCGTCTGCTAAATGACTTAAATGTAAATGTAAATGTATTTCATTTATTTCATAACTAAGTTATGTAACATCCAATGTTCATGTGTTAAAAAGTAAACTCAGGGACATTTGTGGGTTTTCAATCATGAACTGCTCATTTCAAGTCCTGCCACAACATCTCAGTTGGGATCATGAGGTCTGGACATTGACGAGGTCATTCCAAAACTACAAATGTGTTGCTTTTAAACATTTTCATGTTGACTTTATTGTGTGTTTTGGATCATTGTCTTGCTGATACTTGATACTGAGCAGATCTCATGGTTCCTTCTACTAACGTTTTGGACTATATGGGTCGCAGTATGTTTGTTGAAAACCAAACACTGCATTCCTCAGTAAAACACTTCATGTCAATCGTCAAGCATGGTGGTGGTAGTGTGATGGTTTTGGGATACTTTGCTGAGTTACAGCAGTTCTGTGTGGAAGAGTGGGCCAAAATGCCTCTACAGCAATGTGAGAGACTGATCAACAACTACAGGAAGTGTTTGGTTGTAGTCATTAGAGCTAAAGGTGGAACAACCAGTTATTGAGTATAAAGGAACAATTACTTTTTCACACAGGGGAATTGGGTGTTGCATAACTTTGTTAATTAAATAGACAAAATAAGTATAAATATGGTTTGTTATTTTGCAAACTCAGGTTCCCTTTATCTAATTTTAGGTTTTGGTTGAAGATCTAATAACATTCAGCAGAACATTTTTGCAAAAATAGAGAATATCAGAAAGGGGACAAATACTTTTTCACAGCACTGTGAGTATCAATGTGTTTTTCTAATTGGAATGTAACTTTCTTTAATTGAAATGTATTTAGACCACAGTTTACATCCTGCATAGCCAATGTAGTCTCAGCATGTTTTTATTGGTTAATGAAGATGTCTTTTCTGATGATCATGTAAATACCTGTTGCAGATTGACAGTATCGGTCTAGAGGTGTGATTCTTCATGTTTCAACCTAATATTATTTTAATGTTTATTTGACATATTTGACCTTGATGATAAAGACATCTAGACATAATGTTTAATCAACTCCTCTCTTCAGGACTCTGATACACTGGTACCAGTTAGAACCATGTCCTGCTGACCAGAGCTTTAGTTAAAATCAAATCAAATCAAATTTTATTTGTCACATACACATGGTTAGCAGATGTTAATGCGAGTGTAGCGAAATGCTTGTGCTTCTAGTTCCGACAATGCAGTGATAACCAACAAGTAATCTAACTAACAATTCCAAAACTACTGTCTTATACACAGTGTAAGGGGATAAGGAACATGTACATAAGGATATATGAATGAGTGATGGTACAGAGCAGCATACAGTAGATGGTATCGAGTACAGTATATACATATGAGATGAGTGTGTAGACAAAGTAAACAAAGTGGCATAGTTAAAGTGGCTAGTGATACATGTGTTACATAAGGATGCAGTCGATGATGTAGAGTACAGTATATACATATGCATATGAGATGAATAATGTAGGGTAAGTAACATTATATAAGGTAGCATTGTTTAAAGTGGCTAGTGATATATTTACATCATTTCCCATCAATTCCCATTATTAAAATGGCTGGAGTTGGGTCAGTGTCAATGACAGTGTGTTGGCAGCAGCCACTCAATGTTAGTGGTGGCTGTTTAACAGTCTGATGGCCTTGAGATAGAAGCTGTTTTTCAGTCTCTCGGTCCCAGCTTTGATGCACCTGTACTGACCTCGCCTTCTGGATGATAGCGGGGTGAACAGGCAGTGGTTCGGGTGGTTGATGTCCTTGATGATCTTTATGGCCTTCCTGTAACAATGGGTGGTGTAGGTGTCCTGGAGGGCAGGTAGTTTGCCCCCGGTGATGCGTTGTGCAGTCCTCACTACCCTCTGGAGAGCCTTACGGTTGAGGGCGGAGCAGTAGCCGTACCAGGCGGTGATACAGCCCGCCAGGATGCTCTCGATTGTGCATCTGTAGAAGTTTGTGAGTGCTTTTGGTGACAAGCCGAATTTCTTCAGCCTCCTGAGGTTGAATAGGCGCTGCTGCGCCTTCTTCACGACGCTGTCAGTGTGAGTGGACCAATTCAGTTTGTCTGTGATGTGTATGCCGAGGAACTTAAAACTAGCTACCCTCTCCACTACTGTTCCATCGATGTGGATAGGGGGGTGTTCCCTCTGCTGTTTCCTGAAGTCCACAATCATCTCCTTAGTTTTGTTGACGTTGAGTGTGAGGTTATTTTCCTGACACCACACTCCGAGGGCCCTCACCTCCTCCCTGTAGGCCGTCTCGTCGTTGTTGGTAATCAAGCCTACCACTGTTGTGTCGTCCGCAAACTTGATGATTCAGTTGGAGGCGTGCGTGGCCACGCAGTCGTGGGTGAACAGGGAGTACAGGAGAGGGCTCAGAACGCACCCTTGTGGGGCCCCCGTGTTGAGGATCAGCGGGGAGGAGATGTTGTTGCCTACCCTCACCACCTGGGGGCGGCCCGTCAGGAAGTCCAGTACCCAGTTGCACAGGGCGGGGTCGAGACCCAGGGTCTCGAGCTTGATGACGAGCTTGGAGGGTACTATGGTGTTGAATGCCGAGCTGTAGTCGATGAACAGCATTCTCACATAGGTATTCCTCTTGTCCAGGTGGGTTAGGGCAGTGTGCAGTGTGGTTGAGATTGCATCGTCTGTGGACCTATTTGGGCAGTAAGCAAATTGGAGTGGGTCTAGGGTGTCAGGTAGGGTGGAGGTGATATGGTCCTTGACTACTCTCTCAAAGCACTTCATGATGACGGAAGTGAGTGCTACGGGGCGGTAGTCGTTTAGCTCAGTTACCTTAGCTTTCTTGGGAACAGGAACAATGGTGGCCCTCTTGAAGCATGTGGGAACAGCAGATTGGTATAGGGATTGATTGAATATGTCCGTAAACACACCGGCCAGCTGGTCTGCGCATGCTCTGAGGGCGCGGCTGGGGATGCCGTCTGGGCCTGCAGCCTTGCGAGGGTTAACACGTTTAAATGTCTTACTCACCTCGGCTGCAGTGAAGGAGAGACTGCATGTTTCCGTTGCAGGCCGTGTCAGTGGTACTGTATTGTCCTCAAAGCGGGCAAAAAAGTTATTTAGTCTGCCTGGGAGCAAGACATCCTGGTCCGTGACTGGGCTGGATTGCATCTAGTAGTCCGTGATTGACTGTAGACCCTGCCACATGCCTCTTGTGTCTGAGCCATTGAATTGAGATTCCACTTTGTCTCTGTACTGACGCTTAGCTTGTTTGATAGCCTTACGGAGGGAATAGCTGCACTGTTTGTATTCAGTCATGTTGCCAGACACCTTGCCCTGATTAAAAGCAGTGGTTCGCGCTTTCAGTTTCACGCGAATGCTGCCATCAATCCACGGTTTCTGGTTAGGGAATGTTTTTATCGTTGCTATGGGAACGACATCTTCGACGCACGTTCTAATGAACTCGCACACCGAATCAGCGTATTCGTCAATATTCCCATCTGACGCAATACGAAACATGTCCCAGTCCACGTGATGGAAGCAGTCTTGGAGTGTAGAGTCAGCTTGGTCTGACCAGCGTTGGACAGACCTCAGCGTGGGAGCCTCTTGTTTTAATTTCTGTCTGTAGGCAGGGATCAGCAAAATGGAGTCGTGGTCAGCTTTTCCGAAAGGGGGGCGGGGCAGGGCCTTATATGCGTCGCGGAAGTTAGACTAACAATGATCCAAGATTTTACCACCCCTGGTTGCGCAATCGATATGCTGATAAAATTTAGGGAGTCTTGTTTTCAGATTGGCTTTGTTACAATCCCCAGCTACAATGAATGCAGCCTCCGGATAAATGTTTTCCAGTTTGCAAAGAGTTAAATAAAGTTCGTTCAGAGCCATCGATGTGTCTGCTTGGGGGGGGATATATACGGCTGTGATTATAATCGAAGAGAATTCTCTTGGAAGATAATGCGGTCTACATTTGATTGTGAGGAATTCTAAATCAGGTGAACAGAAGGATTTGAGTTCCTGTATGTTTCCTTCATCACACCATGTCCCGTTAGTCATGAGGCATACGCCCCCGCCACTCTTCTTACCAGATAGATGTTTGTATCTGTCGGCGCGATGCGTGGAGAAACCCGTTGGCTGCACCGCCCTGGATAGCGTTTTCCCAGTAAGCCATGTTTCCGTAAAGCAGAGAACGTTGCAGTCTCTGATGTCCCTCTGGAATGCCACCCTTGCTCGGATTTCATCAACCTTGTTGTCGAGAGACTGGACATTGGCAAGAAGAATACTGGGAAGTGGTGCGCGATGTGCCCTTTTTCGGAGTCTGACCAGAACACCGCCGCGTTTCCCTCTTTTTCGGAGTCGTTTCCTTGGGTCGCTGCATGCGATCCATTCCGTTGTCCTGTTTGTAAGGCAGAACACAGGATCCGCGTCGCGGAAAACATATTCTTGGTCGTACTGATGGTGAGTTGACGCTGATCTTATATTCAGTAGTTCTTCTCGACTGTATGTAATGAAACCTAAGATGACCTGGGGTACTAATGTAAGAAATAACACGTAAAAAACAAAAACAAAAAACTGCATAGCTTCCTAGGAACGCGAAGCGAGGCGGCCATCTCCATCGGCGCCGGAAGTATTTTACCTTGATGATAAAGACATCTAGACATAATGTGTAATCAACTCCTCTCTTCAGGACTCTGATACACTGGTACCAGTTAGAATCATGTCCTGCTGACCAGAGCTTTAGTTACATTTGGCATAACTTCCTCAAACCAGACAGAGGGGAACTTTCCACATCAAGCCAGACCCAGGATATTTCCTGGAACACACAATGATGTGACATCCTTAATGAACCTGGTCTCAGATCTGTTTGTGGCCTCTTACCAACTCTCATGGTGGGTTGTGGTGCTGTGTGGTTCAGTTGGTAGATTATGGTGCTTTCAACGCCAGGATTGTTGTTTTGATTCCCACAAACTGCCACCCATATGCAAAATGTATGCATGTCCTCTGTGTCACTTTTGGATAAAAGACATACAAAGGCATTTTTTATATTTTATATTATGGTCTTTTATATTATGGTCATTATGACTCTAAACATGACAAGAGTTGCCAGAAAGGACTCCAGATCTGGGACCTGCAGGCTACGTACTGTAACTACCACAACATACCACAATTAGCTTAGATGTGCTGATCTAGGATCAGCTTTGCCTTTCAGAACATAATGAATGAAATGACGTGGACATGGGGGGATCCTACATTCAGAAAAAAAGGGTTCCAAAAGGGTATTATGGCTTTCCCCAAAGGAGAACCCTGTAGAAAGGGTTTTACATGGAACCCAAAAGGGTATTATGGCTTTCCCCAAAGGAGAACCCCGTAGAAAGGGTTTTACATGGAACCCAAAAGGGTATTATGGCTTTCCCCAAAGGAGAACCCCGTAGAAAGGGTTTTACATGGAACCCAAAAGGGTATTATGGCTTTCCCCAAAGGAGAACCCCGTAGAAAGGGTTTTACATGGAACCCAAAAGGGTATTATGGCTTTCCCCAAAGAAGAACCCCGTAGAAAGGGTTTTACATGGAACCCAAAAGGGTATTATGGCTTTCCCCAAAGGAGAACCCCGTAGAAAGGGTTTTACATGGAACCCAAAAGGGTATTATGGCTTTCCCCAAAGGAGAACCCCGTAGAAAGGGTTTTACATGGAACCCAAAAGGGTATTATGGCTTTCCCCAAAGGAGAACCCCGTAGAAAGGGTTTTACATGGAACCCAAAAGGGTATTATGGCTTTCCCCAAAGGAGAACCCCGTAGAAAGGGTTTTACATGGAACCCAAAAGGGTATTATGGCTTTCCCCAAAGGAGAACCCTGTAGAAAGGGTTTTACATGGAACCCAAAAGGGTATTATGGCTTTCCCCAAAGGAGAACCCCGTAGAAAGGGTTTTACATGGAACCCAAAAGGGTATTATGGCTTTCCCCAAAGAAGAACCCCGTAGAAAGGGTTTTACATGGAACCCAAAAGGGTATTATGGCTTTCCCCAAAGGAGACCCCGTAGAAAGGGTTTTACATGGAACCCAAAAGGGTATTATGGCTTTCCCCAAAGGAGAACCCCGTAGAAAGGGTTTTACATGGAACCCAAAAGGGTATTATGGCTTTCCCCAAAGGAGAACCCCGTAGAAAGGGTTTTACATGGAACCCAAAAGGGTATTATGGCTTTCCCCAAAGGAGAACCCCGTGGAAAGGGTTTTACATGGAACCCAAAAGGGTATTATGGCTTTCCCCAAAGGAGAACCCCGTAGAAAGGGTTTTACATGGAACCCAAAAGGGTTCTACCACGTGAAAAAAGTGTTCTACCTGGAACCAGAAAGGGTTCTTCAAAGGGTTCTCCTATGGGGACAGCCAAAGAACCCTTTTAGATTCTAGGGGTGTAGATCAGCGCTCCTACGCTGAGTTGCCTTATGAATACGTGTCCATGAGCTCCTAGAATTACCTCCTTACCGCCATGGGAATAAAGTCCTTTCACTCAGAGGCCTGACCATGCACTCTGGTCTCTAAATGGAAAGCCTGCCTATTTCACCTTTATTGAACCAGGTAGGCTAGTTGAGAACAGGTTCTCATTTGCAACTGCGACCTGGCCAAGATAAAGCATAGCAGTGTGAACAGACAACACAGAGTTACACATGGAGTAAACAATTCACAAGTCAATAACACAGAGAAAAAAGAAAAAAAAAGAAAAAGGGAGTCTATATACAATGTGTGCAAAAGGCATGAGGAGGTAGGCGAATAATTACAATATTGCAGATTAACACTGGAGTGATAAATGATCAGATGATCATGTACAGGTAGAGATATTGGTGTGCAAAAGAGCAGAAAAGTAAATAAATAAAAACTGTGGGGATGAGGTAGGTGAAAATGGGTGTGCTATTTACCAATAGATTATGTACAGCTGCAGCGATCGGTTAGCTGCTCAGCTAGCTGATGTTTGAAATTGGTGAGGGAGATAAAAGTCTCCAACTTCAGCGATTTTTGCAATTCGTTCCAGTCACAGGCAGCAGAGTACTGGAACGAAAGGCGGCCGAATGAGGTGTTGGCTTTAGGGATGATCAATGAGATACACCTGCTGGAGCGCGTGCTACGGATGGGTGTTGCCATCGTGACCAGTGAGCTGAGATAAGGCAGAGCTTTGCCTAGCATGGCCTTGTAGATGACCTAAAGCCAGTGGGTCTGGCGACGAATATGTAGCGAGGGCCAGCCGACTAGAGCATACAAGTCGCAGTGGTGGGTAGTATAAGGTGCTTTAGTGACAAAACGGATGGCACTGTGATAAACTGCATCCAGTTTGCTGAGTAGAGTGTTGGAAGCAATTTTGTAGATGACGTCGCCGAAGTCGAGGATCGGTAGGATAGTCAGTTTTACTAGGGTAAGCTTGGCAGCGTGAGTGAAGGAGGCTTTGTTGTGGAATAGAAAGCCGATTCTTGATTTGATTTTCGATTGGAGATGTTTGATATGGGTCTGGAAGGAGAGTTTGCAGTCTAGCCAGACACCTAGGTACTTATAGGTGTCCACATATTCAAGGTTGGAACCATCCAGTGTGGTGATGCTAGTTGGGCATGCGGGTGCAGGCAGCGATCGGTTGAAAAGCATGCATTTGGTTTTACTAGCGTTTAAGAGCAGTTGGAGGCCACGGAAGGAGTGTTGTATGGCATTAAAGCTCGATTGGAGGTTAGATAGCACAGTGTCCAATGACGGGAAAGTGTATAAAATTGTGTCGTCTGCGTAGAGGTGGATCAGGGAATCGCCCGCAGCAAGAGCAACATCATTGATATATACAGAGAAAAGAGTCGGCCCGAGAATTGAACCCTGTGGCACCCCCATAGAGACTGCCAGAGGACCGGACAACATGCCCTCCGATTTGACACACTGAACTCTGTCTGCAAAGTAATTGGTGAACCAGGCAAGGCAGTCATCCGAAAAACCGAGGCTACTGAGTCTGCCGATAAGAATATGGTGATTGACAGAGTCGAAAGCCTTGGCAAGGTCGTTGAACTGCACCACCACCACCACCACCACTACGCCACCATCACACAAACACTCACTCACCCTTTTGCTTAGGTAAAGCTTGGGGCCGTATCTAGGGGCCTAACTCATTATTGTATATTTACTACTCCTGATGTGACCTGGAACACAGACTCTTGAGTTCTTGTAGAAATGTCATTTCGGAAAGTCCAAAGGTGTGTACCCGTACTCAGTGGTTAATAAGTAATGATCATCATCTTTGCCTTTAGAACAGCTTCAGTTCGTCGGGGACTCTACAAGGTGTCGAACACTTTCCTAATATTGAGTTGCAACCCATTCTGCCCTCAGAACAGCTTCAGTTTGTCGGGGCATGGACTCTACAAGGTGTCGAAGCGTTCCACAGGGATGATGGGCCATGTTGACTCCAATGCGTCCCACATTTCTGTCAAGTTGGCTGGATGTCTTGATACAAGCGTGAAAAACCCAGCAGTGTTGCAGTTCTTGACACAAACTGGTGCGCCTTGCACCTACTACTACTATACCCCGTTGAAAGGCCCTTAGAATTTTTGTGTTGCCTATCCGATTCTGAATGGCATACATTCACAATCCATGTGTCATGTTTTGTCTTATATTGTCTTGTCATTATGCTTTCCCCTTCTGTTCGTTTCCCCCTGCTGGTCTTATTAGGTTCGTTCCCTTTTTCTATCCCTCTCTCTCCCCCTCCCTCTCTCTCCTCTCTCTATCGTTCCGTTCCTGCTCCCAGCTGTTCCTCATTCTCCTAACTCACTCATTTAGTCTTTTCACACCTGTCCCCTATATTGTCGTCTGATTAGAGTCCCTATTTCTCCCCTTGTTTTCCGCTTCTGTCCTTGTCGGATCCTTATATGATGTTCGCTGTGCTGTGTCATTGTCTCGCCCTGTCGTGTCTTGTCTCCTTCAGATGCTGCGTGTGAGCAGGTGTCTAAGTCTGCTACGGTCGGTGCCTTCCCGAGGCAACCTGCAGTCAATGGTCGAGTCTCCAGTCTGTCCTCGTCACTACGAGTGGATTTTAGTTTTTCATGTTTTGTTTTCTTCTTATATTGTCCAGGAGTATACTTTTGCCAGTTACTGGAATAAAGACTCTCTTTTCGCTAAGTCGCTTTTGGGTCCTCATTCACCTGCATAACACCATGTCTTTAACCTGTCTCCTCCCCTTCATCTACTCTGATTGAAGTGGATTTAATAAGGGATTATAGATTTCACCTGGTCTATGTCATGGAAAGAGCAGGTGTCCCTAATGTTTTATACACTCACACGATTCACAATGTATTCTCAAATAAGCACTTTGGATGTTCACGTGTGTTTTAGTTTTATATACAAATGCGCAGGACCAAGACATAAACATCTTAATTGAAATGTATATTTCTCATTTGAAAGTGAAACAACTGTGATTGTCGTTTATGTGTAATTTATGTCACCTGTGATAAGTTGCAGGTCCCTACAGCGTAAAAAGTTGCCATTCAACCAAATTTTGAAAAGAGAAAACAGGACATTCTGCTCCATTGTAAAGTGCAAGGTTGTCAATATATCAGAGCGCAACTGTTATGGCATAACACCATTGTTAGCCATGACAATTGAAAGCCGTGATTCCCCCCCCCCAAAAAAAAAACATTGAGATATCATGTTTGGCACAATGAAAATGTACTGGGTATTGCTGTTGAAGACTTGTTCTTGAACTAAAAAAAAACAACCTGGTAACACTTTCTATGGAACCCCTATTCATAACGCTAAATATAATCGTGACATAGTGCTGTAAAGTGATGAAACGCCTATGACAGACAGACATCATACACCCACAAGCTGTCGCTATAGCTCTGAATGTATTGGCAGATAGTGGGATCCACTCTAGCCGCTACGTGTACATTTACAATGTTAATCCAAACATTTTATGTTCAACTTCTATGACCAGCTTACTAGCTAGCTAACTCTTGAGTCAAGTTGAGAATAAAGGTTTGGATGAATATTGTATGTACACATAGCTATCTCACCATCACAGGAGAATCACATGGTATTTTGAGACCTGTAATTATGAAGCACAATGTTGCTCTACATTGTAAGTGATTATGATTATACTTATAATGCATTAGGAGTACTGGAATGTAAATATAACATTATTACTCATTATGAGTATGTGTATAATGCATGATGAATATCCGCTTCACAGAAAGTTTTACAGAGTATCTCTGTGTTGTCACCCATATGCTTTCTGTCTCATTCCGGTACACTGACCAAGCCAGATCATCGTGTTAAAACACAGTTCACATCCAGGTATCCCGTTGCGTTCCGTTTCCACGCTCTCTCTTTTTGCATCCAATACATCTTCTCTCCATTATTCTTTTTTCACAGCCTGCATCTGTTTAACCTGTCTCTCTGTCCCTGAGTATTCAAATAAATAGAGAGAGAGAGAGAGAGAGAGAGGGAGAGAGAGAGAGAGATGGAGAGAGGGAGGAGAGAGGAAGAGGATGGGCGCGCGAGAGAGAGAGAGTGAGATAGAGAAACAGAGAGGATGAGAGAGAGAGAGAGAGGGAGGGAGAGGAAGAGATTAAGAGAGAGAGAGAGAGAGAGAGAGGGAGAGGAAGAGATTAAGAGAGAGAGAGAGAGAGAGAGAGAGAGAGAGAGAGAGAGGGAGAGGAAGAGATTGAGAGAGAGAGAGAGAGAGAGAGAGAGAGAGAGAGAGAGAGAGAGAGAGAGAGAGAGAGAGAGAGAGAGAGAGAGAGAGAGAGAGAGAGAGAGAGAGGGAGAGGAAGAGATTAAGAGAGAGAGCGAGATACAGGATGGGAGACAGAGAAAGGAAAGATAGGGGAAGAGATAGACAGAGGCAGAAACAGAGAGAGACTGAGTGAGAGGAAGAGATAGACAGAGGCAGAAAGAGAGAGAGACAGAGTGAGAGGAAGAGATAGACAGAGGCAGATAGAGACAGAGTGAGAGAAAGAGAGAGAGACAGAGTGAGAGGAAGAGATAGACAGAGGCAGAAAGAGAGAGAGACAGAGTGAGAGGAAGAGATAGACAGAGGCAGAAAGAGAAAGAGACAGAGTGAGAGGAAGAGATAGACAGAGGCAGATAGAGACAGAGTGAGAGAAAGAGAGAGAGACAGAGACACAGATTGTAAAAGGCCATTGTTTAGAGTCATTCTGCATTTTGGGGAGATGCTGCAAACGAGAATTGCGCGACCTCCCGCTGACCGATAGGAGCTCTTTCAAGCAAATAAATAAACGGAAAATAAATAGATAACCGTAGTTTTTAAATTAAAACAATCAATCAAAGAAAGAATGTGAGGGAGAGAGTGAGGGAGAGAGAAAATGGGTGAGTGCAGAATGTCCCCATTATGATGGTGACAGGGGTATTATTTCTGTCTGGGGGAAATACGGGGGCATAGCTCAGCCATGTTTGTGTGTGTGTGTGTGTGTGTGTGTGTGTGTGTGTGTGTGTGTGTGTGTGTGTGTGTGTGTGTGTGTGTGTGTGTGTGTGTGTGTGTGTGTGTGTGTGTGTGTGTGTGTGTGTGTGTGAGGATATATGTATGTGTGTGAGAGAGAGAGAGGGGTGGTGGTTGAATATGAATGTAGCCTACTCAGATCGAGCCTAACCATTATCCCCCAGACCACCAAGTCCAATGAACACAACATACTTGGATTCAAAAAGTATTTGTTCTCTTTTCAAATACTTTGTCGGTTTGATGGAGCCTAATTTTACTGCTCAGATGGGAGGGGTTTGCACTTTTGGGATTATTCCCTTGCACGAGGCAGGCAAAGTCAAACACTCGCAGCTAAAGCAACGAAAACAAATACTACACAACGGATGGAACACAAGATCCAAAAGGGCAATTGATTTTACCCAGAGGCACTGAATGTAGTTATACCCCTGTACTAAAGTTTAGAACATCAAAAACAACATCTGGCCTATTGTATTGACTTACTTGTAGTGTTCTACCATATGTCTACTACATAGACTATATATCAGTTCTATATCTGTGGTATACTACATAGACTAGATATCAGTTCTATATCTATGGTATACTACATAGACTAGATATCAGTTCTATATCTGTGTTATACTACATAGACTAAACATCAGTTCTATATCTATAGTATACTACATAGACTATATATCAGTTCTATATCTGTGTTATACTACATAGACTATATATCAGTTCTATATCTGTGTTATACTACATAGACTAAACATCAGTTCTATATCTATGGTATACTACATAGACTATATATCAGTTCTATATCTGTGGTATACTACATAGACTAAACATCAGTTCTATATCTATGGTATACTACATAGACTAGATATCAGTTCTATATCTGTGTTATACTACATAGACTAAACATCAGTTCTATATCTATGGTATACTACATAGACTATATATCAGTTCTATATCTGTGGTATACTACATAGACTAGATATCAGTTCTATATCTGTGTTATACTACATAGACTAAACATCAGTTCTATATCTATGGTATACTACATAGACTATATATCAGTTCTATATCTGTGGTATACTACATAGACTAAACATCAGTTCTATATCTATGGTATACTACATAGACTATATATCAGTTCTATATCTGTGGTATACTACATAGACTATATATCAGTTCTATATCTATGGTATACTACATAGACTATATATAGTTCTATATCTATGGTATACTACATAGACTATATATCAGTTCTATATCTGTGGTATACTACATAGACTAAACATCACTATATCTATGGTATACTACATAGACTATATATCATCTATAGTTCTATATCTATGGTATATATAGACTAGATATCAGTTCTATATCTGTGTTATACTACATAGACTAAACATCAGTTCTATATCTATGGTATACTACATAGACTATATATCAGTTCTATATCTGTGGTATACTACATAGACTAGATATCAGTTCTATATCTGTGTTATACTACATAGACTAAACATCAGTTCTATATCTATGGTATACTACATAGACTATATATCAGTTCTATATCTGTGGTATACTACATAGACTAAACATCAGTTCTATATCTATGGTATACTACATAGACTATATATCAGTTCTATATCTGTGGTATACTACATAGACTATATATCAGTTCTATATCTATGGTATACTACATAGACTATATATCAGTTCTATATCTATGGTATACTACATAGACTATATATCAGACTATATATCAGTTCTATATCTATGGTATACTACATAGACTATATATCAGTTCTATATCTATGGTATACTACATAGACTATATATCAGTTCTATATCTATGGTATACTACATAGACTATATATCAGTTCTATATCTGTGGTATACTACATAGACTAAACATCAGTTCTATATCTATGGTATACTACATAGACTATATATCAGTTCTATATCTGTGGTATACTACATAGACTATATATCAGTTCTATATCTATGGTATACTACATAGACTATATATCAGTTCTATATCTGTGGTATACTACATAGACTATATATCAGTTCTATATCTGTGGTATACTACATAGACTAAACATCAGTTCTATATCTATGGTATACTACATAGACTATATATCAGTTCTATATCTATGGTATACTACATAGACTAAACATCAGTTCTATATCTATGGTATACTACATAGACTATATATCAGTTCTATATCTATGGTATACTACATAGACTAGATATCAGTTCTATATCTATGGTATACTACATAGACTATATATCAGTACTATATCTGTGTTATACTACATAGACTAGATATCAGTTCTATATCTATGGTATACTACATAGACTATATATCAGTTCTATATCTGTGGTATACTACATAGACTAAACATCAGTTCTATATCTATGGTATACTACATAGACTATATATTAGTTCTATATCTATGGTATACTACATAGACTAAACATCAGTTCTATATCTATGGTATACTACATAGACTATATATCAGTTCTATATCTATGGTATACTACATAGAATAGATATCAGTTCTATATCTATGGTATACTACATAGACTATATATCAGTACTATATCTGTGTTATACTACATAGACTAGATATCAGTTCTATATCTATGGTATACTACATAGACTATATATCAGTTCTATATCTATGGTATACTACATAGACTATATATCAGTACTATATCTGTGTTATACTACATAGACTAGATATCAGTTCTATATCTATGGTATACTACATAGACTAAACATCAGTTCTATATCTATGGTATACTACATAGACTAGATATCAGTTCTATATCTATGGTATACTACATAGACTATATATCAGTTCTATATCTGTGGTATACTACATAGACTAGATATCAGTTCTATATCTGTGTTATACTACATAGACTAAACATCAGTTCTATATCTATGGTATACTACATAGACTATATATCAGTTCTATATCTGTGGTATACTACATAGACTAAACATCAGTTCTATATCTATGGTATACTACATAGACTATATATCAGTTCTATATCTGTGGTATACTACATAGACTATATATCAGTTCTATATCTATGGTATACTACATAGACTATATATCAGTTCTATATCTATGGTATACTACATAGACTATATATCAGTTCTATATCTGTGGTATACTACATAGACTAAACATCAGTTCTATATCTATGGTATACTACATAGACTATATATCAGTTCTATATCTATGGTATACTACATAGACTAGATATCAGTTCTATATCTGTGTTATACTACATAGACTAAACATCAGTTCTATATCTATGGTATACTACATAGACTATATATCAGTTCTATATCTGTGGTATACTACATAGACTAGATATCAGTTCTATATCTGTGTTATACTACATAGACTAAACATCAGTTCTATATCTATGGTATACTACATAGACTATATATCAGTTCTATATCTGTGGTATACTACATAGACTAAACATCAGTTCTATATCTATGGTATACTACATAGACTATATATCAGTTCTATATCTGTGGTATACTACATAGACTATATATCAGTTCTATATCTATGGTATACTACATAGACTATATATCAGTTCTATATCTGTGGTATACTACATAGACTATATATCAGTTCTATATCTGTGGTATACTACATAGACTAAACATCAGTTCTATATCTATGGTATACTACATAGACTATATATCAGTTCTATATCTGTGGTATACTACATAGACTATATATCAGTTCTATATCTATGGTATACTACATAGACTATATATCAGTTCTATATCTATGGTATACTACATAGACTATATATCAGTTCTATATCTGTGGTATACTACATAGACTAAACATCAGTTCTATATCTATGGTATACTACATAGACTATATATCAGTTCTATATCTGTGGTATACTACATAGACTATATATCAGTTCTATATCTATGGTATACTACATAGACTATATATCAGTTCTATATCTGTGGTATACTACATAGACTATATATCAGTTCTATATCTGTGGTATACTACATAGACTAAACATCAGTTCTATATCTATGGTATACTACATAGACTATATATCAGTTCTATATCTATGGTATACTACATAGACTAAACATCAGTTCTATATCTATGGTATACTACATAGACTATATATCAGTTCTATATCTATGGTATACTACATAGACTAGATATCAGTTCTATATCTATGGTATACTACATAGACTATATATCAGTACTATATCTGTGTTATACTACATAGACTAGATATCAGTTCTATATCTATGGTATACTACATAGACTATATATCAGTTCTATATCTGTGGTATACTACATAGACTAAACATCAGTTCTATATCTATGGTATACTACATAGACTATATATTAGTTCTATATCTATGGTATACTTAGACTAAACATCAGTTCTATATCTATGGTATACTACATAGACTATATATCAGTTCTATATCTATGGTATACTACATAGAATAGATATCAGTTCTATATCTATGGTATACCATAGACTATATATCAGTACTATATCTGTGTTATACTACATAGACTAGATATCAGTCATATATCTATGGTATACTACATGACTATATATCAGTTCTATATCTATGGTGGTCATAGGATTGAATCTGTGTTATACTACATAGACTAGATATCAGTTCTATATCTATGGTATACTACATAGACTAAACATCAGTTCTATATCTATGGTATACTACATAGACTAGATATCAGTTCTATATCTATGGTATACTACATAGACTATATATCAGTACTATATTTCATTTGTATTTATTTATTTAACCTTTATTTAACTAGGCAAGCCAGTTAAGAACACATTATTACTTACAATGACGGCCTAGGAACAGTGGGTTAACTGCCTTGTTCAGGGGCAGAATGACAGATTTTTACCTTGTCAGCTCAGGGATTCAATCTAGCAACTTTCGGTTACTGCCCCAATGTTCTAAAAACTAAAAAACCTAAAACCTTTTCCCCATTATCCTGTGTTTTATACCTTCATTTTCTGTTTATCTGTTGCCAGTTCATCTAGTCTCATCAAGTCATCCAAGCATGTTTTCCGTGTGTTACCTTCTCTCTAGTTTCGTTTTCTAGTCTTCCCAATTCCGAACTTTCTGCCTGCCCTGACCCTTAGCCTGCCTACCGTTCTGTCCATTGTTGAAGCTGCCTTGGATTACGAACCTCTGCTTACCCTTGACCATTCCTTTTTGCCTGACCCTTTTTGATAATACATTTTCTGAGAACCGAACCAACCGCCTCATCAGTCTGCATCTGGGTTATATCCTGAGTCGTGATTGTACGAACTTGCCATGACTGACACAGCAGACTCATACCAGCTCCACTTACTGCTCCCTGCAAGGAGACATCATTGGAAGACACAAGGAGTTACTTCAGAACCTTATTGAGGGATCCCATACCTTGGAGGAACGCCATGACTATATGTTCAACTCATTACTGGAGTAAGACACAACAGAAACCTCCTGGGTTCTCAGCAACCTCTATATAAGCGATGCTTCTTCCCTGCTTTCCTCCCCCGGAGCACTATGTTGGAGATCCTGGAACCTGCCAGGTGTTTCTCTCCCAGTGCTCCCTCATTTTTGAGCTACAGCCCTCTTTGTTTCCTTTGGATTGTTCAAAAATAGCATATCTTATAATGCTGATGTCTGAAAGGGCGCTTGCTTGGGCTACGGCGGTGTGGGATCAACAATCCACCGAGTGCCTTAGTCTGGAGGATTTTGTGGTGGAGGAAAGGAAGGTGTTCGATTCCCCGGTGTCCGGGAGAGAAGCTACTTCGTCCTTGTCAAGACTCCCGCAGTGTGGCTGACTACACAGTAGACTTTCACACGCTGGCCGCCGAGAGTACCTGGAACCTTGAATCCCTGTTTGACACCTTCCTTCATGGATCATTGAAGGAAATGAAAGATGAATTCGCAGCACGAGAGTTACCCTAGGGACCTTGACTCCCTCATATCCTTGACTATAAGGATCGATGGGCGCCTACGGGAACGCAGGAGGAAGAAGAGGTCTGTTCTGTGCCACAATTGCTCGTCCACGGTTTCTCCATCGCCTCGGAAAGAAACCCTGAAGTTCCCAACGCCTGCATTCCCGAGAGAATCCGAAATCACCCGAGCCCCCACGGGGATCATTGGGGAATGAACCCATGCAACTGGGCAGGGCTACTTTGCCTCGTGAACGTTTACGCAGGCTGAGCTCCAAAAGTAGCCTGTATTGTGATACTACAGGACATTACATATCCACCTGTCCCGTAAAAGGTACAAATACACTGGAGTGACATACAGGGAGTCTCCAAACTCCTACTTCTCATACTCCTCTCCAGGCTATCCTTCTGTGGATTGACCGGTCAAACCCTCATCAGGTGCTCATTGACTCTGTGGCTGACGAGAACTTCATGGACGCTACCCTGGTATCTGAGCTGGGTATCTCTACTCAGCTCCTTTCCACCCCCAATGATGCCAGACCTTTGGACAGACGCTCCATTGGCAGGGTCATTGACAGTAAAGTTCCATTAACCTGCGAGTGTCGGGAAATCACAGTGAGTTGACACAGTTTTTAATGACGGAATTTCCTCATACACCTGTAATATCTGGATTTTCATAGCGCCAGAGGCACAACCCCTGATCGACTGTGCTACTGGTTCTATCCTGTTTTGGAGCCCGTTCTGCCACACACATTGCATTAAGGCGGTGCAGCCTGCCCTGTAATGTCCTTCTGTGGGCTTTGGAAAAGCCTTGGATCTCCCCGCCATTCCTGTGTAGTACCAGAGTCTCTGGGAGCTTTTCAACAAGGCTCGCACCACATCCCTTCTTCCACATTGACCCTACGATTGTGCTATTAACCTTCTCCATGGCACCACACCACCTCGGGGACAGCTTTATTCCCTGTCTGGCCCAGAGACCAAGACCATGGAGGTGTAGATTGAGGAGGACTCTCTAGCTGCGAGGATCATGTGTCTTTCTGCCTCTCCTGCATGGTTTTTCTTCCTGGAAAAGGACAAACCTTTCACCCGTGTATCGACTACCGAGACATTGACATCGCAGAAAAAAATTGTTGCCCACTTCCACTCCTCTCATCGGCTTTCGAGGCTCTGCAGGGGACTACCAACTTTTCGAAATTGGACCTACCACCTGGTTCGGATACAGGAAGGATAAGAGTGGAAAACAGGCTTTAACACAGCTAGCTGACACTACAAGTAACTGATTGTGTCGTTTGGTCTGACCAACGCTCCCGCAGTGTTCCAGGCCCTGGTCAACGATGTGCTCCGTGACATGTTGAACATGTTTATGTTTGTCTATCTCGACGACATCCTTGTCTGTTACTGGTCGGCTCAAGAGCATGTTCTCCATGTCCGACAAGTCCTCCAGCGCCTCCTGGAGAACCAGCTGTTTGTTAAAGCTGAGAAAGGTGAGTACCGTCATTCCACTATCTTCTTTCTGGGATACGTCATCACTGTAGGGAACATTCAGATGTATGCTGACACGGTGACCGTGGAGGTGGGTTGGAACCAACCCACATCCAGAGTGCAGCTGCAACATTTCCTGGGATTTGCTCATTTCTACCGCCACTTTATTCAGGGCTACAGCACCCTGGTCTCCCCCCCTGTCATCACTCACCTCTCCCAAGTTTCCGTTCATGTGGTCCCTTGCTGCTGACCGGGAGTTTCTGGATCTGAAGCACCATTTCATCACAGCACCCATCCTAATCCATCCAGACCTGTCCCGTCAGTTTGTGGTGGAGTTTGACGCCTCGGACATTGGAGTTGGGGCCTTCCTGTCCCAACGTTCTGCCCAGGACCAAAAGCAGCATCCTTGCGCTTCCCTCTCCCTCTTGTCTCAATTCTGCTGAGATGAACTATGATGTGGGAAATCAGGAACTTCTGGTATTCAAGATGGCACTGGAGGAGTGGAGGCACTGACTTGAAGGGGAGGAACATCCATTCTTAGTGTGGACTGACCACCATAATTCGGAATATCTCTGCACTGTAATGCACCTCAACTCAAGGCAGAATCGTTGTGCTCTGATATTCACTCGATTCAATTTTACCATCGCCTACCGCCGCCAGTCCAAGAATGTGAAGCCTTACGCCCTCTCCCGCCTGCTAGTTCCGCTGCTACACAATCTGACCCTGAGATCATCCTCCCTACCTCCTATCAGCTACACTAGTCAGGGTTACCGGATGTTGGGACGAACTGGATTTTCATCCCAGAGTCGGCCCGGTCCTCAGTCCTGGAATGGGCCCAACCCTCTAAACTCACCTGTCATCCCGGCTCCCGTTTTCATCCGCCAACATTTTTGGTGAACCACCAAGGTTCAGTACATCTCCACATTCGTCACCGCCTGCACTGTGTGCGCACAGAACAAGACTCCGTGGCAAGTTTCGGCTGGCCTCTTTCAACTCCTCTCTGTTCCTAATCGCCCCTGGTCCCATGTATCCCTGGACTTTGTCACTGGTCTCCCTCCGCCAAAGGGCAACAACACCATCCATACTGTGTTGGATAGGTTTTCCAAATATGCACATTTCATTCCCCTTCCCAAGTTACCCTCAACCAAGGAGAAGGCCCAGTGTATGGTGCAGCATGTCTTCCGGATCCATGGACTTACGGTCAACATGGTCTCCGATCGGGATCCTCAGCTCTCGTCCATGTTCTGGAAGGCAATCTACACCCTCATTGGGTCATCGGCCAGCCTGTAATCCGAGTTTCACCACCAGTCTAATGGCCAATCGAAGTGAGTCAATCAGGACCTAGAGACTAATCTTCGCTGCTTCGTCTCTGCCAATCCCACCACCTGGAGCCAGCAACTTTTATGGGTGGAGCACACCCGCAACTCCCTTCACTGCTCGGCTAATGGACTCTCGCCCTTTGAGTGTTCCTTGGGTTACCAGGCCCCACTCTTTCCTAAGCAACAGGAAGAAGTAGGCATACCCTTGGCCCAGATGTTCATCAGCCGCTGTCGTCGTGCCTGGAAGAGAGCCCGGTCCGCTCTTCAGGAGGATCGCCACCGGACCACGGCTCCACGCTATCGGCCAGGGCAGATGGTATGGCTGTCCACCCGTGATCTGCTCCTCCGGGTGGAGTCTCAAAAACTTTCCCCCTAATTCATTGTTCAAGTCCTTACTTTCCTCCTAATTCATTGTTCAAGTCCTTATCCCCTCTCCTGTTTGTCTTCCGTTGCCCGAGCATCTGCTTGCCCTCGACCTGTCCTTTTTGCCTGACCCTTTGTGATAAGATATATTCTGAGAACCGAACCATCTGCCTCATGTGTCTGCATCCGGGTCATATCCTGAGTTGTGATACATAGACTAGACATCAGTTCTATATCTATGGTATACTAGACTATATATCAGTTCTATATCTATGGTATACTAGACTATATATCAGTTCTATATATATGGTATACTAGACTAAATATCAGTTCCATATCTATCGTATACTACATTTCATAATCACAATCAGACCATTTTGTCACTTTATGACCAGTGGCTATATAAGTTGCCCTGGCTGAGAGAAGGCTCCATTTGACTCTGTATTTCAACACAAACAAATTGAGATGTGGTGCCAGAGTGATTTGCATGGTCTACCGTAGTAGGAGACCCAGGACACAGTCATGTGGAACGGGGAAGTAACAAACACTGATCACTATCACACATACTACACAGTACACCCACAGTACCATATGCAGGCAATACTGCCTATACAAAGAGGTACCTTATGTGAGCCGATGAGTACACTGTTGTGCAGTAGGTAACAAGACTGTAGTTTTGATAGAGATGCTGCTTGTATGTATGTGCCTTCTGTCCTTTCCAAAACACTGTGAGAACGAGTTTAATAAAGGTTCCATTCACTTTGTGCATTAGCGTTTGAGGTAGAGCCAAGTTATAGCAAACAACAAATTACCATATTTATTTAATGCCCCCCCCCTCTCTCTCTCTGTGTATCTCTCTCTGTCTCTGTATCTTTCTCCCTTCCTCTCTCTCTGTATCTATCTCTGTCCCCCTTCTTTCTGTATTTCTCTCTCCCTCTCCCTCCCTCCTTCCCTCCCTCTCCCTCTCCCTCTCCCTCTCCCTCTCCCTCTCCCTCCCTCCCTCTCCCTCTCCCTCTCCCTCTCCCTCTCCCTCCCTCCTTCCCTCCCTCTCCATCTCCCTCCCTCTCCCTCCCTCTCCATCTCTCTCTCCCTCTCCCTACCTCCTTCCCTCCCTCTCCATCTCTCTCTCTCCCTCTCCCTTCCTCCTTCCCTCACTCTCTATCTCTCTCTCCCTCTCCCTCCCTCCTTCCCTCCCTCTCCATCTCTCTCTCCCTCTCCCTCTCCCTCCCTCCTTCCCCCTCCCTCTCCCTCTCCCTCTCCCTCTCCCTCTCCCTCTCCCTCTCCCTCTCCCTCTCCCTCTCCCTCTCCCTCTCCCTCTCCCTCCCTCCTTCCCTCCCTCTCCATCTCTCTCTCCCTCCCTCCTTCCCTCTCCATCTCTCTCTCCCGCTCTCTTTGTCCCCATCACTGATGCATATTGTGTATGAGAGGGCTGAAGCCCGGGCCTGTCTAATTGCTATCATTTTTAGTAAAGTGCAAGTTGTTATTCTACCCAGCGATTGGTAATGCGCATCAATATTCACCAACGTTTATTGAATGTCAAAGGTCACTGGGCGCCTGATTGATTTTGACCTCTTTTCTAGAATGTTAGAATCTGAAGTGTTGTCATACAACGGCAATTTTAAAAAGCTCTTTTGCCGGCCAATGGAATATTAACCATCCCTCGGAGGGGAAAGATGCGGAAATTAAGATGAATGATCTTTTTAGGAAGTCTGCCATGCCCTATGAAGATTTTTTTTTTCACCTTTATTTAACCAGGTAGGCTAGTTGAGAACACCTTTATTTAACCAGGTAGGCTAGTTGAGAACACCTTTATTTAACCAGGTAGGCTAGTTGAGAACAAGTTCCCATTTGCAACTGCGACCTGGCCAAGATAAAGCAAAGCAGTGTGACACAGACAACAACACAGAGTTACACATGGAGTAAACAATAAACAAAACCAATAACACAAACAAGTCAATGACACAGTATAGAAAAGAGAGTCTATATACAGTGTGTGCAAAAGGCATGAGGAGGTAGGCAATACATAGACCGTAGGAGCGAATAATTACAATTTAGCAGATTAACACTGGAGTGATAAATGAGCACATGATGATGTGCAAGTAGAGACACTGGTGTGCAAAAGAGCAGAAAAGTAAATTAAATAAAAACAGTATGGGGATGAGGAAGGTAGATTGGGTGGGCTATTTACAGATGGACTATGTACAGCTGCAGTGATCGGTTAGCTGCTCAGATAGTTGATGTTTAACGTTGCTGAGGGAAAGATACGGTGGGATTCGAAATGGTCAGTGATCTGTTTATTAACTTGGCTTTGAATACTTTAGATAGGCAGGGCAGGATGGATATAGGTCTGTAACAGTTTGGGTCTAGGGTGTCACCCCTTTTGAAGAGAGGGATGACTGCGGCAGCTTTCCAATCTTTAGGGATCTCGGCCTATATGAAAGAGAGGTTGAACAGGCTGGTAATAGGGGTTGCAGCAATGGCGTCGGATAGTTTTAGAAAGAGAGGGTCCAGATCGTCTTGCCCAGCTGATTTGTACTGGTCCAGGTTTTGCAGCTCTTTCAGAACATCTGCTGTCTGGGGAGAAGCTGGGGAGGCTTGGGTGAGTAGCTGTGGGGGGGCTGGAGTAGCCAGGAGGAAGGCATGGGCAGCCGTTGAGAAATGCTAATTTAAATTTTCGGTTATCATGGATTTATCAGTGGTGACCGTGTTACCTAGCCTCAGGGCAGTGGGCAGCTGGGAGGAGGTGCTATTGTTCTCTATGGACATTACAGTGTTTGAGCTACAGGATGCGAATTTCTGAAAAAGCTAGCCTTTGCTTTCCTGACTGACTGTGTGTATCGCTTCCTGACTTTCCTGAACAGTTGCATATCGTGGGGACTATTCAATGCTATGGCAGTCTGCCACTGAAGTGAACCAAGGGCTATATCTATTCTTAGTTCTGCATTTTTTGAACGGGGCATGCCTATCTATGACTGTGAGGAAATTACGTTTAAAGAATGACCAGGCATCCACAACTGACGGGATGAGGTCAGTATCCTTACAGGATACCTGGGCAAGGTCAATTGGAAAGGCCTGCTTGCAGAAGAGTTTTAGGGAGCGTTTGATAGTGATGAGGGGTGGTCGTTTGACCGCGGAACCATAGCAGATACAGACAATGAGGCAGTGATTGCTGATATCCTGATTGAAAACAGCGGAGGTGTATTTGGAGGGCAAGTTGGTCAGGATAATGTCTATGAGGGTGCCCATGTTTACAGATTTAGGGTTGTACCTGGTGGGTTCCTTGATGATTTGTGTGAGATTGAGGGCATCTAGCTTAGATAGTAGGACTGCTGGGGTGTTAAGCATATCTCAGTTTAGATCACCTAACAGAACGAACTCTGAGCTAGATGGGGGGCGATCAATTCACAAATCGTGTCCAGGGCACAGCTGGGAGCGGATGGGGGTATATATTTTAAAAGGGGGAAACGGAAATGTCATTGATTAGAAAGCAATAATTCATTTTTTTTTTCAGATTTTCGACCTAACAATGGTGAAAGGGCAATGCACCGTTTTCTGTCCTGAGTGTGTCTAGTCAAGTACTTAATGCAAAAGAGCTTGTGTGGATTGTTGCAACTAACCCTTTAAATGAATAAAACAAACATTTGTGTTTTCATCCTTCCTGTTGTTCATGGTTAATATGGGTTGTTCTTGAAACATAGTATATTCAGCACCTGAATAACTTCATGTTTGTCTGACACCAACATTAGTAGGTGTCTTTGTAGCTGTTTTAAGTTGTTTAGTAGCCATATCAGCCACATACTAGTTAATCAAGGTGCCTGCGGTCCATCTGTGACTGCTGAGGCCTCCTGAACTCAGACATCGGTAGTACTACTACTGGACAGTAATTATAAGGCAGGGCCAAGCAGAGCCATCAAGGCAGAGCCAAGTCTCCCTCTGTCCTTATCCCAGGTAAGGGAGGCTTCGCTGGGGAAGGCGGAGTGGAGAGCTGGCTATACTCTTCCAGTGTAATAAAACACAAACCCTTATACTTTGAAAAGTAGGATGAAAATAGACACAAAGCCTTTAATCTTTCTCTCCCTCTCTCCCTCTCTCCCTCTCTCTCTCTCTCTCTCTCTCTCTCTCTCTCTCTCTCTCTCTCTCTCTCTCTCTCTCTCTCTCTCTCTCTCTCTCTCTCTCTCTCTCTCGCTCTCATGCGGTGGAGGAATGAAGGTCTTGGGATGACGGTATGGTATTTGATAACCCATATCTACTCTCTCTCTCTCTTTGCCTATGTGCGACATAACTGGTTTCTGTTCACTGTTGTGTTTGCTAAAGTCACACATTTTGCATGTGACCCATCAACTATTTTCAGGTTGGGGCTGCTAGGGAGCCTTTGGCCATGCTACATCAACTCATTGCAATAGCCACAGTGTGGCGAGTCTCACCACAAATCTGTCTACCAAATAAACTACTGAGGTGATAGGCAAAGCCTGGTATATTATCCGTCTAACACATAAACTGTAGAGGTGATAAACAAAGCCTGGTTTAGTATCTGTCTACCACATAAACTACTGAGGTGATAGGCAAAGCCTGGTATATTATCCGTCTAACACATAAACTGTAGAGGTGATAACCAAAGCCTGGTTTAGTATCTGTCTACCACATAAACTACTGAGGTGATAGGCAAAGCCTGGTATATTATCCGTCTAACACATAAACTGTAGAGGTGATAACCAAAGCCTGGTTTAGTATCTGTCTACCACATAAACTACTGAGGTGATAGGCAAAGCCTGGTATATTATCCGTCTAACACATAAACTGTAGAGGTGATAACCAAAGCCTGGTTTAGTATCTGTCTACCACATAAACTGTTGAGGTGATAGTCAAAGCTTTGCCCACATTTTATTCATAAGGGATAAGCAATTGTCTTGGAACACCTTACAAAATACTTTTAAACTGGAAGAACTTGTCCCGATTGGTGTTTTTAAATCACTGATGAAGGATTTTTGGGTTGATTCCATGACCTGTCAATGTTTTTAATTTGCTGTTTATGATTGTTTTATACTCTTGTGAATTCAATGGTTTTTACTAGATTACTTGTGTTTTTTCCTGTTGTCTGTCTGTAATTTTTTTGTAATGACTTGGTGCTGTCTATCTTGGCCAGGGCGCTCTTGAAAAAGAGATTTTAATCTCAATGAGCCCTTCCTGGTTAAATAAAGGTTACAATTTGTTTAGTATTCACCAGAGTGTGCTTTAATTCATGGATCCATGAGAGGGAAAGCAAAGCAGGCAAAGCAGGCACGTATACTTATGACCACAAAATCAACAACAACAACAAGCAGCATCGGATGGAAACATAAGAAGATACAGTACAAAACAAAACCTACTGTGTGATTATCTGAGTATATCTGAGTATATACAATTGTATTTGTTATTATATGTCTGTATATCTGAGTGCATCTGAGTAAATCTGTGTAGATACAGTGGGGAGAACAAGTATTTGATGCACTGCCGATTTTGCAGGTTTTCCTACTTACAAAGCATGTAGAGGTCTGTAATTTTTTATCATAGGTATACTTCAACTGTGAGAGACGGAATCTAAAACAAAAATAAAAAAATCACATTTTATGATTTTTAAGTAATTAATTTGCATTTTATATGTGTTTATATATGTCTGAATATATCTGAGTATATATTAACATATATGTGTATATCTGTGTATATGTGAGTATAAATGTGTATATCTGAGTATATATATATGTGTATTTGTGAGTATATACAGTATGTATATAGCTGTGTACATTTGAGTGTTTCATAGTATTTCTCAGTATATATGAATATATTTGTATATATATTAGTGTATCCGAGTATATCTCAATATATCTTTTTACATCTGAGTACATTGAGAATATTTGTGTACATCTGAGTATATTTGAGTATTAATGAGTATATGTGTACATCTGATAATATCTGAGTATATTTGAGTATATCTTTGTACATCTGAGTGTATTTGAGTATTTCTGTGTTTTTACCTGAGGATGCATGCATAGCCAGGCACAGACAGTCACAGCCAGGCACAGAAAGGCACGTAGTCACAGAAAGGCATGTAGTCACAGCCAGGCACAGAAAGGCATGTAGTCACAGCCAGGCACAGAAAGGCATGTAGTCACAGCCAGGCACAGAAAGGCACGTAGTCACAGCCAGGCACAGAAAGGCATGTAGTCACAGCCAGGCACAGAAAGGCATGTAGTCACAGCCAGGCACAGAAAGGCATGTAGTCACAGCCAGGCACAGAAAGGCACGTAGTCACAGCCAGGCACAGAAGGGCATGTAGTCACAGCCAGGCACAGAAAGGCATGTAGTCACAGCCAGGCACAGAAAGGCATGTAGTCACAGCCAGGCACAGAAAGGCACGTAGTCACAGCCAGGCACAGAAAGGCACGTAGTCACAGCCAGGCACAGAAAGGCACAGAAAGGCACGTAGTCACAGCCAGGCACAGAAAGGCACGTAGTCACAGCCAGGCACAGAAAGGCACAGAAAGGCATGTAGTCACAGCCAGGCACAGAAAGGCATGTAGTCACAGCCAGGCACAGAAAGGCACGTAGTCACAGCCAGGCACAGAAAGGCACGTAGTCACAGCCAGGCACAGAAAGGCACGTAGTCACAGCCAGGCACAGAAAGGCACGTAGTCACAGCCAGGCACAGAAAGGCCCAGAAAGGCACGTAGTCACAGCCAGGCACAGAAAGGCACGTAGTCACAGCCAGGCACAGAAAGGCACGTAGTCACAGCCAGGCACAGAAAGGCACAGAAAGGCACGTAGTCACAGCCAGGCACAGAAAGGCACGTAGTCACAGCCAGGCACAGAAAGGCACGTAGTCACAGAAAGGCACGTAGTCACAGCCAGGCACAGAAAGGTAGAGGCTCTTGGTCAGTCGTCCAACTTTTTGCATGAAGCTCCTGTACTGTCCACATCTGAGTGATGGGACCCAGGGAGAACAGGCCATGGCTGGGGTGTCTGATTATCTTCTTGGCCTTCCTGCGCCACCTGGTGTGACATCTGGTGTAGTAGGTGTCCTGGAGGAAAGGCGGTGTGCACCCAATGGCTGAGCGTACGGCTGAGCGTACCACCCCCTGTAGAGCCTTGCGGTCCGCGGCGGTGGAGTTGCCTTACCGTTAGACCGTATGCTCTAGAATAGATGGTGTTCCTCTAGAACACTGTGACGTCCCTCGGGGGACAGGCTGAATTTCTTCAGCATCCTGATGTTGAAGAGTTGCTGTCTTCTTAACCACTGTGTCTGTGTGGTAGAGAGAGGGAGAAAGAGAGGGAGAGAAAGAAAGGTGATATCACTATATTGCCTGATCTCTCTCTACATGCCATCAAGCCACCATTCTCCTCTTCTCCCTCCTTCCTAAAGAATCATAGTAAATAAACAACGGGCCGTCGCTTGGTAATACTTTACACATGATCGAAGGTGATGTCAACATCCCCGGGTGTGAGAAAGAGTTTTGGCCTGGATTAGTGTGCCAAGTCCACCTCTCTTACTTTATGACCGGACAGAAGAAAGAAATCCTTATTTTTTTGGCCACAAATTACCTTGCCCTCGCCCACGTAAAAAAGGCTTGGATTTATAGCTGAGAACAAGCAGCTGACATGGGAAATTTACTTCAGACCCTCGATCCACTAGAAGAGAGACATAGAGAGAGAGAGAGAGAGAGAGAGAGAGAGAGAGAGAGAGAGAGAGAGAGAGAGAGAGAGAGAGAGAGAGACAGCCTAATGTGTCAATTTTCTGTAACATACAACTGTACTGTAACATACCACTGTACTGTAGTATACCACTGTACTGTAGCATAGCACTGTACTGTAACATACCACTGTACTGTAACATACCACTGTACTGTAGTATACCACTGTACTGTAGCATAGCACTGTACTGTAACATACCACTGTACTGTAACATACCACTGTACTGTAGTATACCACTGTACTGTAGCATAGCACTGTACTGTAACATACCACTGTACTGTAACATACCACTGTACTGTAGCATACCATTGTACTGTAACATACCACTGTACTGTAGCATACCACTGTACTGTAACATACCACTGTACTGTAACATGCCACTGTACTGTAGCATACTGCCTACTGTAGCATAGCACTGTAGTACAACACTGTACTGTAGCATACCACTGCAGCATACCACTGTACAGTGAAATACCACTGTAGCATACCACTGTACTGTAGCATACCACTGTACTGTGAAATACCACTGTAGCATACCATTGTACTGTAGCATACCACTGTACTGTAGCATACCACTGTACTGTAGCATACCACTGTACTGTAGCATACCACTGTATTGTGAAATACCACTGTACTGTAGTATACCACTGTACTGTAGCATATCACTGTATTGTCAAATACCACTGTACTGTAACATACCACTGTAGTGTAGCATACAACTGTAGCTTACCACCTTATTGTAGCATACCACTGTAGTATACCACTGTAGCCTACCACCTTACTGTAGCATACCACTGTACTGTAGCTTACCACTGTAATGTAGTATACCACTTTAATATACCACTGTAGCATACCGCTGTACTGTAGCATACCACTGTAGTATACCACTGTACTGTAGCATACCACTGCAGCATACCACTGTACTGTAGCATACCACTGAACTGTAGCATACCACTGTACTGTAGCATACCACTGTACTGTGAAATACCACTGTAGCATACCACTGTACTGTGGCATACCACTGTACTGTAGCATACCACTGTACTGTGAAATACCACTGTAGCATACCACTGTACTGTAGCATACCACTGTACTGTGAAATACCACTGTAGCATACCACTGTACTGTAGCATACCACTGTACTGTGAAATACCACTGTAGCATACCACTGTACTGTAGCATACCACTGTACTGTGAAATACCACTGCAGCATACCACTGTACTGTATCTTACCACTGTACTGTAGTATACCACTGTAGCATACCGCTGTAGTATAACACTGCACTGTAGCATACCACTGTAGCTTACCATTGTACTGTAGCATACCACTGCAGCATACCACTGTACTGTAGCATACCACTGTAGTATACCACTGTACTGTGGCATACCACTGTACTGTGAAATACTACTGTAGCATACCACTGTACTGTAGCATACCACTGTACTGTGAAATACCACTGCAGCATACCACTGTACTGTAGCATACCACTGTACTGTAGCATACCACTGTATTGTGAAATACCACTGTACTGTAGTATACCACTGTACTGTAGCATATCACTGTATTGTCAAATACCACTGTACTGTAGCATACCGCTGTACTGTAGCATACCACTGTAGTATACCACTGTACTGTAGCATACCTCTGTACTTTAGCATACCACTGTACTGTAGCATACCACTGTAGTATACCACTGTACTGTAGCATACCACTGCAGCATACCACTGTACTGTAGCATACCACTGAACTGTAGCATACCACTGTACTGTAGCATACCACTGTACTGTGAAATACCACTGTAGCATACCACTGTACTGTGGCATACCACTGTACTGTGAAATACCACTGTACTGTAGCATACCACTGTACTGTAGCATACCACTGTACTGTAGCATACCACTGTACTGTAGCATACCACTGCAGCATACCAATGTACTGTAGCATACCACTGAACTGTAGCATACCACTGTACTGTAGCATACCACTGTACTGTGAAATACCACTGTAGCATACCACTGTACTGTGGCATACCACTGTACTGTGAAATACCACTGTAGCATACCACTGTACTGTAGCATACCACTGTACTGTGAAATACCACTGCAGCATACCACTGTACTGTAGCATACCACTGAACTGTAACATACCACTGTACTGTAGCATACCACTGTACTGTGAAATACCACTGTAGCATACCACTGTACTGTGGCATACCACTGTACTGTGAAATACCACTGTACTGTAGCATACCACTGTACTGTAGCATACCACTGTACTGTAGCATACCACTGTACTGTAGCATACCACTGCAGCATACCAATGTACTGTAGCATACCACTGAACTGTAGCATACCACTGTACTGTAGCATACCACTGTACTGTGAAATACCACTGTAGCATACCACTGTACTGTAGTATACCACTGTACTGTAGCATAGCACTGTACTGTAACATACCACTGTACTGTAACATACCACTGTACTGTAGCATACCATTGTACTGTAACATACCACTGTACTGTAGCATACCACTGTACTGTAACATACCACTGTACTGTAACATGCCACTGTACTGTAGCATACTGCCTACTGTAGCATAGCACTGTAGTACAACACTGTACTGTAGCATACCACTGCAGCATACCACTGTACAGTGAAATACCACTGTAGCATACCACTGTACTGTAGCATACCACTGTACTGTGAAATACCACTGTAGCATACCATTGTACTGTAGCATACCACTGTACTGTAGCATACCACTGTACTGTAGCATACCACTGTACTGTAGCATACCACTGTATTGTGAAATACCACTGTACTGTAGTATACCACTGTACTGTAGCATATCACTGTATTGTCAAATACCACTGTACTGTAACATACCACTGTAGTGTAGCATACAACTGTAGCTTACCACCTTATTGTAGCATACCACTGTAGTATACCACTGTAGCCTACCACCTTACTGTAGCATACCACTGTACTGTAGCTTACCACTGTAATGTAGTATACCACTTTAATATACCACTGTAGCATACCGCTGTACTGTAGCATACCACTGTAGTATACCACTGTACTGTAGCATACCACTGCAGCATACCACTGTACTGTAGCATACCACTGAACTGTAGCATACCACTGTACTGTAGCATACCACTGTACTGTGAAATACCACTGTAGCATACCACTGTACTGTGGCATACCACTGTACTGTAGCATACCACTGTACTGTGAAATACCACTGTAGCATACCACTGTACTGTAGCATACCACTGTACTGTGAAATACCACTGTAGCATACCACTGTACTGTAGCATACCACTGTACTGTGAAATACCACTGTAGCATACCACTGTACTGTAACATACCACTGTACTGTAGCATACCACTGTACTGTAGCGTACCACTGTACTGTAGCATACCACTGTACTGTAGCATACCACTGTACTGTGAAATACCACTGCAGCATACCACTGTACTGTATCTTACCACTGTACTGTAGTATACCACTGTAGCATACCGCTGTAGTATAACACTGCACTGTAGCATACCACTGTAGCTTACCATTGTACTGTAGCATACCACTGCAGCATACCACTGTACTGTAGCATACCACTGTAGTATACCACTGTACTGTGGCATACCACTGTACTGTGAAATACTACTGTAGCATACCACTGTACTGTAGCATACCACTGTACTGTGAAATACCACTGCAGCATACCACTGTACTGTAGCATACCACTGTACTGTAGCATACCACTGTATTGTGAAATACCACTGTACTGTAGTATACCACTGTACTGTAGCATATCACTGTATTGTCAAATACCACTGTACTGTAGCATACCGCTGTACTGTAGCATACCACTGTAGTATACCACTGTACTGTAGCATACCACTCTGTACTTTAGCATACCACTGTACTGTAGCATACCACTGTAGTATACCACTGTACTGTAGCATACCACTGCAGCATACCACTGTACTGTAGCATACCACTGAACTGTAGCATACCACTGTACTGTAGCATACCACTGTACTGTGAAATACCACTGTAGCATACCACTGTACTGTGGCATACCACTGTACTGTGAAATACCACTGTACTGTAGCATACCACTGTACTGTAGCATACCACTGTACTGTAGCATACCCACTGTACTGTAGCATACCACTGCAGCATACCAATGTACTGTAGCATACCACTGAACTGTAGCATACCACTGTACTGTAGCATACCACTGTACTGTGAAATACCACTGTAGCATACCACTGTACTGTGGCATACCACTGTACTGTAGCATACCACTGTACTGTAGCATACCACTGTACTGTGAAATACCACTGCAGCATACCACTGTACTGTAGCATACCACTGAACTGTAACATACCACTGTACTGTAGCATACCACTGTACTGTGAAATACCACTGTAGCATACCACTGTACTGTGGCATACCACTGTACTGTGAAATACCACTGTACTGTAGTATACCACTGTAGCATACCACTGCTGTAAATACCACTATACACTGCACTGTAGCATACACACTGCATACCACTGCTTACCATTGTACTGTAGCATACCACTGCAGCATACCACTGTACTGTAGCATACCACTGTAGTATACCACTGTACTGTGGCATACCACTGTACTGTGAAATACTACTGTAGCATACCACTGTACTGTAGCATACCACTGTACTGTGAAATACCACTGCAGCATACCACTGTACTGTAGCATACCACTGTACTGTAGCATACCACTGTATTGTGAAATACCACTGTACTGTAGTATACCACTGTACTGTAGCATATCACTGTATTGTCAAATACCACTGTACTGTAACATACCACTGTAGTGTAGCATACAACTGTAGCTTACCACCTTATTGTAGCATACCACTGTAGTATACCACTGTAGCCTACCACCTTACTGTAGCATACCACTGTACTGTAGCTTACCACTGTAATGTAGTATACCACTTTAATATACCACTGTAGCATACCGCTGTACTGTAGCATACCACTGTAGTATACCACTGTACTGTAGCATACCTCTGTACTTTAGCATACCACTGTACTGTAGCATACCACTGTAGTATACCACTGTACTGTAGCATACCACTGCAGCATACCACTGTACTGTAGCATACCACTGAACTGTAGCATACCACTGTACTGTAGCATACCACTGTACTGTGAAATACCACTGTAGCATACCACTGTACTGTGGCATACCACTGTACTGTGAAATACCACTGTACTGTAGCATACCACTGTACTGTAGCATACCACTGTACTGTAGCATACCACTGTACCACTGTAGCATACCACTGCAGCATACCACTGTACTGTAGCATACCACTGAACTGTAGCATACCACTGTACTGTAGCATACCACTGTACTGTGAAATACCACTGTAGCATACCACTGTACTGTGGCATACCACTGTACTGTGAAATACCACTGTAGCATACCACTGTACTGTAGCATACCACTGTACTGTGAAATACCACTGTAGCATACCACTGTACTGTAGCATACCACTGTACTGTAGCATACCACTGTACTGTAGCATACCACTGCAGCATACCACTGTACTGTAGCATACCACTGAACTGTAGCATACCACTGTACTGTAGCATACCACTGTACTGTGAAATACCACTGTAGCATACCACTGTACTGTGGCATACCACTGTACTGTAGCATACCACTGTACTGTAGCATACCACTGTACTGTGAAATACCACTGCAGCATACCACTGTACTGTAGCATACCACTGAACTGTAGCATACCACTGTACTGTGAAATACCACTGCAGCATACCACTGTACTGTGAAATACCACTGTAGCATACCACTGTACTGTAGCATACCACTGTACTATGAAATAACACTGTAGCATACCATTGTACTGTAGCATACCACTGTACTGTAGCATACCACTGTACTGTGAAATACCACTGTAGCATACCACTGTACTGTAACATACCACTGTACTGTAGCATACCACTGCACTGTGAAATACCACTGCAGCATACCACTGTACTGTAGCATACCACCTTACTGTAGTATACCACTGTACTGCAGCATGCCACTGTATTGTGAAATACCACTGTACTGTAACATACCACTGTAGTGTAGCATACCACTGTACTGTAGCATACAACTGTAACTTAACACCTTATTGTAGCATACCACTGTAGTATACCACTGTAGCATACCACTGTAGCCTACCACTTTACTGTAGCATACCACTGTACTGTAGCTTACCACTGTAATGTAGTATACCACTTTAATATACCACTGTAGCATACCGCTGTACTGTAGCATACCACTGTAGTATACCTCTGTACTTTAGCATACCACTGTAGTATACCACTGTACTGTAGCATACCACTGCAGCATACCACTGTACTGTAGCATACCACTGCAGCATACCACTGTACTGTAGCATACCACTGTACTGTAGCATACCACAGTACTGTGAAATACCACTGTAGCATACCACTGTACTGTGAAATACCACTGTACTGTGAAATACCACTGTAGCATACCACTGTACTGTAGCATACCACTGTACTGTAGCATACCACTGTACTGTGAAATACCACTGCAGCATACCACTGTACTGTAGCTTACCACTGTACTGTAGTATACCACTGTAGCATACCGCTGTAGTATAACACTGCACTGTAGCATACCACTGTAGCTTACCATTGTACTGTAGCATACCACTGCAGCATACCACTAGTATACCACTGTACTGCATACCACTGTACTGTGAAATACCACTGTAGTATACCACTGTACTGTGGCATACCACTGTACTGTGAAATACCACTGTAGCATACCACTGTACTGTAGCATACCACTGTACTGTGAAATACCACTGTAGTGTAGCATACAACTGTAGCTTACCACCTTACTGTAGCATACCACTGTACTGTAGCTTACCACTGTAATGTAGTATACCACTTTAATATACCACTGTAGCATACCGCTGTACTATAGCATACCACTGTAGTATACCACTGTACTGTAGCATACCTCTGTACTTTAGCATACCACTGTACTGTAGCATACCACTGCAGCATACCACTGTACTGTAGCATACCACTGAACTGTAGCATACCACTGTACTGTAGCATACCACTGTACTGTGAAATACCACTGTAGCATACCACTGTACTGTGGCATACCACTGTACTGTAGCATACCACTGTACTGTGAAATACCACTGTAGCATACCACTGTACTGTAGCATACCACCGTACTGTGAAATACCACTGTAGCATACCACTGTACTGTAGCAAACCACTGCACTGTGAAATACCACTGTAGCATACCACTGTACTGTAACATACCACTGTACTGTAGCATACCACTGTACTGTAGCGTACCACTGTACTGTAGCATACCACTGTACTGTAGCATACCACTGTACTGTGAAATACCACTGCAGCATACCACTGTACTGTAGCTTACCACTGTCCTGTAGTATACCACTGTAGCATACCGCTGTAGTATAACACTGCACTGTAGCATACCACTGTAGCTTACCATTGTACTGTAGCATACCACTGCAGCATACCACTGTACTGTAGCATACCACTGTAGTATACCACTGTACTGTGGCATACCACTGTACTGTGAAATACCACTGTAGCATACCACTGTACTGTAGCATACCACTGTACTGTGAAATACCACTGCAGCATACCACTGTACTGTGAAATACCACTGTAGCATACCACTGTACTGTAGCATACCACTGTACTGTGAAATACCACTGTAGCATACCACTGTACTGTAACATACCACTGTACTGTAGCATACCACTGCACTGTGAAATACCACTGCAGCATACCACTGTACTGTAGCATACCACCTTACTGTAGTATACCACTGTACTGCAGCATGCCACTGTATTGTGAAATACCACTGTACTGTAACATACCACTGTAGTGTAGCATACCACTGTACTGTATACATACAACTGTAACTTAACACCTTATTGTAGCATACCACTGTAGTATACCACTGTAGCATACCACTGTAGCCTACCACCTTACTGTAGCATACCACTGTACTGTAGCTTACCACTGTAATGTAGTATACCACTTTAATATACCACTGTAGCATACCGTTGTACTGTAGCATACCACTGTAGTATACCTCTGTACTTTAGCATACCACTGTAGTATACCACTGTACTGTAGCATACCACTGCAGCATACCACTGTACTGTAGCATACCACTGCAGCATACCACTGTACTGTAGCATACCACTGTACTGTAGCATACCACTGTACTGTAGCATACCACAGTACTGTGAAATACCACTGTAGCATACCACTGTACTGTAGCATACCACTGTACTGTGAAATACCACTGTAGCATACCTCTGTACTGTAGCATACGACTGTACTGTGAAATAACACTGTAGCATACCATTGTACTGTTGCATACCACTGTACTGTAGCATACCACTGTACTGTGATATACCACTGTAGCATACCACTGTACTGTAACATACCACTGTACTGTAGCATACCACTGCACTGTGAAATACCACTGCAGCATACCACTGTACTGTAGCATACCACCTTACTGTAGTATACCACTGTACTGTAGCATGCCACTGTATTGTGAAATACCACTGTACTGTAACATACCACTGTAGTGTAGCATACCACTGTACTGTAGCATAAAACTGTAGCTTAACACCTTATTGTAGCATACCACTGTAGTATACCACTGTAGCATACCACTGTAGCCTACCACCTTACTGTAGCTTACCACTGTACTGTAGTATACCACTGTAGTATACCACTGTAGCATACCGCTGTACTGTAGCATACCACTGTAGTATAACACTGTACTGTAGCATACCACTGTAGTATACCACTGTACTGTAGCATACCACTGTACTGTGAAATACCACTGTAGCATACCACTGTACTGTAACATACCACTGCACTGTGAAATACCACTGCAGCATACCACTGTACTTCAACATACCACTGTACTGTAGTATACCACTGTACTGTAGCATACCACTGTATTGTGAAATACCACTGTACTGTAACATACCACTGTACTGTAACATACCACTGTACTGTAGCATACCACTGTACTGTAACATACCACTGTACTGTAACATACCACTGTACTGTAGCATACCACTGTACTGTAGCTTACCACTGTACTGTAGCATACCACTGTACTGTAGCTTATCACTGTACTGTGAAATACCACTTTAGCATACCACTGTACTGTAGCTTACCACTGTACTGTAAAATAACACTGTACTGTAGCATACCACTGTACTGTAGCATACCACTGTACTGTAGCTTACCACTGTACCGAAGCATACCACTGTACTGTAGCATACCACTGTACTGTGAAATACCACTGTACTGTAACATACCACTGTAGTGTAACATACCACTGTACTGTAACATACCACTGTACTGTAGCTTACCACTGTACTGTAGCATACCACTGTACTGTAGCTTACCACTGTACTGTAGCGTACCACTGTAACATACCACTGTACTGTAGCATACCACTGTACCGAAGCATACCACTGTACTGTAGCATACCACTGTACTGTAGCTCACCACTGTAGTGTAGTGTACCACTTGGACATGCCTGATAAGATGCTGAGTGGAATCTGTATGGTACTTAAAAAATAAAAATACAAGTATTCTTCTTCTTCTGTTTGAAGGAGGTTCTGTTATGGTTGCACATACAGTGTGTTGGCTAATGAGAGCTTAGCTGGGTGAGGATATTTTCTCCAGCTCAGGGCAATTTGCTGTGAACAGAATGTCATGTTGTGTAGGCTATTACAGGAGCAGTCAGAGTAGAGCTGCGATTAATTCTGTAAAGGCATTGGTATTGATGGAACTAGACTATCTTGAAGTGCTGTCAGTTCTGAGACCTCTCACACACACACACACACACACACACACACACACACACACACACACACACACACACACACACACACACACACACACACACACACACACACACACACACACACACACACACACACACACACACACACACACACACACACACACGCTAATCTCTTGGGTGCCTATGGTGTCACCCTCTCAGTTTGGAACACACAGTGCTCCTTTGGTTCTTGTCATGCACGGCGCTCCTCTCTGTCTCAGACTAAGGCCCACACAGGGTCCCACCCCTCTAGACATGCTAACAGACTCTCCCTCCCTCCCTCCCTAATATATAATAATATATATGCCATTTAGCAGACGCTTTTATCCAAAGCGACTTACAGTCATGTGTGCATACATTCTACGTATGGGTGGTCCCGGGGATCGAACCCACTACCCTGGCGTTACAAGCGCCATGCTCTACCAACTGAGCTACAGAAGGACCTCCCTCCCTCCCTCCCTCCCTCCCTCCCTCCATCCATCCATCCATCCATTCATCCATCCATCCAATCAAATAGCCTCTCTTTTTTTCTGTCCTCCAGTGTTTCTTTTTCCTGTTTCTGTCTTCAATCTAATAGGATGTAGTCATCTCCACACGAGTAACATTTGATTTGATTTTGATTTCCCCTCCCTCCCTCCCTGCGACTGGCCCCAGGCATTCTAATTTGTCTTCATACAATCACCAACCCCATAGGATCATGGTCTTTCTCTCAAAGGCTGGCGTGGTGTTTTGGCTCTGTGGGCCAGAAATATGACCTGCAGCTAATAAATTCACTACCGGCTGTAATATTCATGTAGTGTGACTGTAAAATCCCTCAGAACCACACACATCACTACATTAGTCACACTGAGACCCACACACTGAGACCCACACACTGAGGTCTACACACTGAGACCCACACACTGAGGTCTACACACTGAGACCCACACACTGAGGTCTACACACTGAGACCCACACACTGAGACCCACACACTGAGGTCTACACACTGAGACCCACACACTGAGACCCAGACACTGAGGTCTACACACTGAGGCCCACACACTGAGGTCTACACACTGAGACCCACACACTGAGACCCACACTGAGACCCACACACTGAGACCCACACACTGAGGTCTACACACTGAGACCCACACACTGAGGTCTACACACTGAGACCCAGACATAAAGCCATGAGCAAAGTACGAAAGACTCCGGCAGATTCAGAATAGAAGGCAAAAAGCTGTTGCTATATCAAACAGATTCAAAAATGAATACTATCCTTGAAAGTCACTCACTCTTCCCCCACAATACAGCAGCGTACAGGCACACAGCTCCATCAAGGGGAGTTGACCAGCCCGGCGGACACAAGAATTTGCATAAGAATTGCAGACACTATTGTCAACTAGCCATATACAGTACAATCAACCTCCTCAATAATACACCACCCCAACCCACAAACCTTTCATAAACCCTTCAGAAACCTCCCTCAAAGAGCGTATAACTACACACTAACAAGACAAAACAAAAATATGATGAACTTATCCCGCAAGGGGGCACATTTTCTTGACTTGGACACACAATGCTGCAGGTCAAACTTCTTGGGCTTCTGCTCTTCATCTGCCCACTGTTTTGTAGTGGCACAGCCTCTGCCACTGTGCTACAGATGGGTCTCCGCTCTAGCTTGAAATAAGCTCAGAGTGTGTGTTATGAGTTCTGGTGCCTGGGTCACGGTGACAGGAGGCAACTGCAGGGCCTCTGCTCAGAACGGCGTCACGTTGTGGCTCTCAGACAAGCGATGATGGTGTGTGAAGGACCCCGGCAGACTGCAGAATGTCAGGCACACAGACGGTGGCGGAAGAGGGCCCCCGACCCCCAGCTCCCGGCCCTAGCTCCCGGCCCCAGTCCTGCAGTTTGGCCCGAGTGATTGAGAGACGAAGAAACCATTACCTGTTACTCCACAATCTTTAAACCCGTCCAAAAGGAGAGGTTCCCTATCTTTAACTTGTCCAATAGGAGAGGTCATTTGTCTTTAAGCCGTCCAATGGGAAAGGCCCTCTGTCTTTAACCCGTCCAATAGGAGAGGTCCACATAGTTTAGATTGTCTTGAACACTGGCTTAGAGAGGTAGTGCTGGGCTTAGATGCATCCAACTTACTGACATCCAACGTATTCAGTCTTAAAAAGGCTATGCGTTCCACTAGCGGGACAATATCCGGTGTAACTGGAGGGTGTGCGATTCAAATAAATAATCATAAAAATGATGGACAATAAACATTTAGGTACATATAAGTGTCTTATATCGGTTAAAAGCTTAAATTCTTGTTAATCTAACTGCACTGTCTGATTTCCAGTAGCCATTACAGTGAAAACATGCCATGTGATTGTTTGAGGACGGCGCCAAACATTAAAATATTTTTACACCGGCACAGGTTTCATAAAATCACAAATAGCATTTAAATATTCACATACTTTTTGAAAATCTTCTTCTGAACATGTAGTGTCGTTTTGTTAGATAAAATCCTTCTTTAAATCCCAAAAAGTCATTTTAGTTGGCGTCAGCGATTTGAGCAATCCACTCGTTCAACATGCAAAGAAAGGAATCAAAAAATCTACCGCTTGTCACGCCTTGGTCATTGTATTTTGTGTTTTTGTTACATGTTTGGGTAGGCCAGGGTGTGACATGGGTTTATATGTTCTGTTTCATATTGGGGTTTGTATTAATTGGGATTGTGTATGATTAGGGGTGTGTCTAGTTAGGCTTGGTTGCCTGAAGCGATTCTCAATTGGAGTCAGGTGATTCTCGTTGTCTCGGATTGGGAACCGTATTTAGGTAGCCTGAGTTTGTGTTGTATTTTGTGGGTGTTTGTTCCTATCTCTGTGTTGTAGTCACCAGATAGGCTGTAATTAGTTTCACATTTCGTTGTTGTTTTCTTATATCAGTTATTTCATGTACCGCGATACTTTCATTAAAGTCATGAGTAACCTACACGCTGCATTTCGGTCTGACTCTCTTCATTCAACAGACGAACGACGTTACACCGCTAAAGTTAGTTAAAACAAGTCAAAATACATTTATATTTAATCCTCAGATACCCTAAAATGCAATTAAACTATAATATTTAATACGGAAAGAAGTATGTTCAATAGGAAAAACGATATTAGCAGGTGCGTGTCCTCCATGTAGCGCGAGCAAACAACAAATCAAATCTCATTATTCTTCCTCGTTTTGGAAGAAACAAGCCTGAAACCTTGAACAAAGACTACTGACACCCAGTGGAAGCCATGGGAATTGCGTACTGGGAGCTAGATTACATTTTGTCCCTGTACTTTCCATTGGAAGAGCATGGGCTCTCAAAAAAAAAATTCTGGTTGGTTTTCTCCTACCGTATCTATTCTGTTATAGTCCCTTACATTATTTTAACATTTATACAAGCTTCAGAGTGTTTTCTTTCCACTGGTTATATTATATGCATATCCTGGCTTCAGGGCCTGAGCAACAGGCAGTTTAGTTTGGGCACATCATTCAGACAGGAAGTGGAGAAAAATAGACCCTAGCCTGAAGAAGTTTTAAGGTTCTAGTTCTCTTTGAGACACATGAATAACGTATGAATCAATTTGCCCTTTAATTTTACTAATGTGAAAATATTGCATTTATTTTGAAATGACAATATCTCAGTCTATTATTCACAGTCACGTAGCAGAGAGAGAACTGCAGCGACAACCTCGTCCAGGACTGTAGCGACAAGCTTGGATTGATCTGCGTTGTGAGGAGTTCTCCTACCCAGTAATACAAAAAGGAAGGTTGCTTACACATCCGTGTTTACTCTCTAACAGTCGTTGACAAGCAGCAGGGAAGGGTAGAGTGTCGTAAAAAATAAACACCTTGAAATTAAACGACATGACTCCTTGTTAAGGCTGCCGAGGAGAGGGAGGAATTAGAGCATTGTGAAAAGTTGAAAAAGTAAGAAAATAGAGAGTGAGAGAGACGTAGCAGGGAATCCCAGACTTCCCAATAGAAAAGGAACGTTGTGCATGTCTATATATTATTCAGAGACTTTATCTGACAGAAAAGGCTGGAACTATGTGAAAATAAGTAGTCGATGGCACCATTGTCAGTTTGTTAGAGTAAGAAGGAACAATGAGAGAGAGTAATTAGCGGTAAATATAACTAGAAGTTAATGCTTATTTAAGAGCGTCTTGGCACGACACTGAAACAGCTAGGTCATTTTTACCAAGTGCAGGCTACATTGGGTTGCTGTAAGAGAGTTCCAGCGTCTTTCAATTGTTTTTATTCCATCAACAGATAGCGGGTGCTCTACATCCTAAATTCCTAAGATGTCATTTCCTCCAGTCATGCTGATAGATGGGAGTGCTGTAATTGCCTGTAGATTGGAAGGTAGTGTTGTTTCCGTCCGGGCCAGAGCGAGGACAGATGGAAATCGTTTTGGTAAGAGATGCTGGCTCCGATCAATTTATCCAGACCTTTGTGCTAAAGGTAATGATGAAAGATAAGTGGCTCACCCTGATTACAGTTTAATAACCACCAGGTGTCTTAATTAAATTCACATCAATCTCAGATCTCCGCCACTAACGAATGTCTGAATCATTATGGAAATTAATAAGTAATCTTCTCAGTATAAATTTGGCCATATTAACCAGTGTGTCATCTACTACAGTACCAAGATCTGTTAAACCCAATGGAACGACTACTACAGTATTACTACTACGGTACTACTATTACTACTACTACAGAACTACAGTACTACTACTACAGTATTACTACTACAGTACCAATATCTGTTCAACCCAATGGAACGACTACTACAGAACTACAGTACTACTACTACAGTATTAATACTACGGTACTACTATTACTACTACTACAGAACTACAGTACTACTACTACAGTATTAATACTACAGTACCAAGATCTGTTCAACCCAATGGAACGACTACTACAGTATTAATACTACGGTACTACTATTACTACTACTACAGAACTACAGTACTACTTCTACAGTATTACTACTACGGTACTACTATTACTACTACTACAGAACTACAGTACTACTACTACAGTATTACTACTACAGTACCAAGATCTGTTCAACCCAATGGAACGACTACTACAGTATTAATACTACGGTACTACTATTACTACTACTACAGAACTACAGTACTACTACTACAGTATTACTACTACGGTACTACTATTACTACTACTACAGAACTACAGTACTACTACTACAGTATTACTACTACAGTACCAAGATCTGTTCAACCCAATGGAACGACTACTACAGTATTAATACTACGGTACTACTATTACTACTACTACAGAACTACAGTACTACTACTACAGTATTACTACTACAGTACTACTATTACTACTACTACAGAACTACAGTACTACTACTACAGTATTACTACTACGGTACTACTATTACTACTACTACAGAACTACAGTACTACTACTACAGTATTACTACTACGGTACTACTATTACTACTACTACAGAACTACAGTACTACTACTACAGTATTACTACTACAGTACCAAGATCTGTTCAACCCAATGGAACGACTACTACAGAACTACAGTACTACTATTACTACTACTACAGAACTACAGTACTACTATTACTACTACTACAGAACTACAGTACTACTATTACTACTACTACAGAACTACAGTACTACTATTACTACTACTACAGAACTACAGTACTACTATTACTACTACTACAGTACCAAGATCTGTTCAACCCAATGGAACGACTACTACAGTATTAATACTACGGTACTACTATTACTACTACTATAGAACTACAGTACTACTACTACAGTATTAATACTATGGTACTACTATTACTACTACTACAGAACTACAGTACTACTACTACAACTACAGTACTACTACTACAGTATTAATACTACGGTACCAAGATCTGTTCAACCCAATGGAACGACTACTACAGTATTACTACTACGGTACTACTATTACTACTACTACAGAACTACAGTACAGTACCACTGCTACAACTACAGTACTACTGCTACAGTACCACTACTAGAGTATCACTTCCACTTCAGTACTACTACTAAAGTATTACAACAGTACCACTACGACTACTACTACTAATACTACTACTACTACTACTACTATGACTGTACCACTACTACAGTACCACCACCACTACTACTACTACTACTACTACTACTACTACTACTACTACTGCTACTGTACCACTACTACAGTACCACTACTACTACTACTACCAGTACAGTACCACTACTACTACTACTACGACTGTACCACTACTACAGTACCACTACTACTACTACTACTACTACTACTACTACTACTACTACTACTACTACTACTACTACTACTACTACTACTACTACTGTACCACTACTACAGTACCACTACTACTACTACTACCAGTACAGTACCACTACACTACTACTACGACTGTACCACTACTACAGTACCACTACTACTACTACTACTACTACTACGACTGTACCACTACTACAGTACTACTACTACTACCAGTACAGTACCACTACTACTACTACTACCATTACAGTACCACTACTACTACTACTACTACGACTGTACCACTACTACAGTACCACTACTATCACTACTACTACTACTACTACTACTACTACTACTACTACAACTGTACCACTACTACAGTACCACTACTACTACTACTACTACTACTACTACTACTACTACTACTACTACTACTACTACTACTACTACGAATGTACCACTACTACAGTACCACTACTACTACTACTACTACTACTACTACGAATGTACCAATACTACTACTACTACTACTACTACTACTACTACTACTACTTTACCACTACTACAGTACTACTACTACTACATCACCACTACTACAGTACTACTAAAGTGCATTACAACTTCTACAGTACCACTATTACAGTACTACCGCTACTACAATACTCCTACTATATTACCATTGTTACACTACTACTACTCCTGTTGCTACTACTACTACTACTGCTACTACTACTACTACTACTACTACTACTACTACTACTACTACTACTTTACCACTACTACATTACTACTACTACTACAGCACCACTACTACAGTACTACTAAAGTGCATTTACAACTTCTACAGTACCACTATTACAGTACTACCACTACTACAATACTCCTACTATATTACCATTGTTACATTACTACTACTCATGTTGCTACTACTACTCCTGTTGCTACTACTACTACTACTACTACTACTACTACTACTACTACTACTACTACTACTACTACTCATTCTGCCCATTAGCAAGGTAGTTAACCTACTGTTCCCCGGGCACTGAAGACGTGGATGTCCATTAAGGCTGCCCACCCGCACCTCTGATTCAGAGGGGTTGGGTTAAATGGGGGAGACACATTTCAGTTGAATACATTCAGTTGGACAACTGACTAGATATCCCCCTTTCCCTTTACTACTATTCTATTACCACTATTACAGTACTTCTACTGAACTACTACATTACCACTACTACAGTACTACTACAGTACCACTTCTACAGTACTACTACTACGGTAGCACTACTACAGTACAACAACTACTACTACTACTACTACTACTACTACCACTACAGTACCACTGCTACAGTACCACTACCACAGTACTACTACTTGAGTACCTCTACTAAAGTACAACTACTTTGGTACTACTACTACAGTACTACTTCTACTACAGAAACACTACTACAGTACAATTACTACAGTAATTACTACTACTACTACTACTAATACTACAGTACCACTACCACAGTACCACTACCATAGTACCACTATTACAGTACCACTGCTAAAGTACTACTGCTAAAGTACCACTGCTAAAATACTACTACTTCGGTTCTACTACTACAGTACCGCTACTATAGTACCATTAATACAGAACTTACACTACTGCTACAGGACAACTATTACAGTACTACTATTACAGTATCATTACTGCAGTACTACTACTAGTTCTACTACAGTACTACTACTAAATTACTACTTCTACAGTACCACTACTCCACTACTAATCCAGTACTGCTTACTACAGTACTGCTACAGCAGAACCACTACTACAGTACAATTACTATAGTACTACTATAGTACTATCTACTACAGTACCACTACTAATACAATACGGCAGTACTCCTACTACTAATATGGTACCACTACTACATTACCACTGCTACAGTACTACTTCTACAGTGACACTACTGCTGTACTACTACAACATTACTACTACTACAGTACCACTTCTACTACGCTACTACTACTAGATTGCTACTACTGCTACAGTACCATTACTAATACAGAACTACTGCAACATTACTACTACTGCTACTGCTAAAGTGAAAATGCACTACTACTACTACTACTACTACTACCACTACTACTACTATGACTATGACTACTCCTACTACTACTGCTACTGCTACTGCTACTGCTACTACTGAACTACTACAGTACTACAGTACCACTACCACAGTATTAGTTCCTCAGTGCCTCTACTTCCACAGTACCACTACGTACCGATACGTTTCTAACATTAATCTCTAACAATGTTTTCTTTATTTCATTATCCTTTAAAGTACCACTACTACTTTGAGGGTTGAAGCCATCAGTGGTCCCATTAACAATCATCCATACAACATGAATACACATTTCATTTCAAATTTCACTTACATACCTTAATGAACGGTATCAGCAAAATGCCTGCGATAAGTGGTCGGTGTCGATAATTTTCAGGTTATCGTGCCAGCTCTATTACTAGCAATAACAAAGCTCTGAATGTCATGCCTTGGTCATTGTATTTTGTGTTTTTGTTATATGTTTGGGTAGGCCAGGGTGTGACATGGGTTTATATGTTGTGTTTCATATTGGGGTTTGTAATATTTGGGATCGCGGCTGATTAGGGGTGTGGCATAGGCTTGGCTGCCTGAGGCGATTCTCATTTAGAGTCAGGTGCTTATCGTTGTCTCTGATTGGGAACCGTATTTAGGTAGCCTGAGTTCGCTTTGTATTTTGTGGGTGTTTGTTCCTGTCTCTGTGTTGTAGTCACCAGATAGGCTGTAATTAGTTTCACGTTTCCGTATTTCTTTCATTAAAGTCATGAGTAACCTACATGCTGCATTTCGGTCCGACTCTCTTCATTCAACAGACGAACGCCGTTACAGAAACACCCACCTCTCACGGACCGAGCAGCGTGTAACTGGCAACGACGTAGATAACTGGCAGGAGCTAAAGGAGGACGTTATGGAAGGTAAAGGCATGGAGTATATGACGTGGGAAGAAATCGACAGGTGGGCGGCCGACCCAGGGAGAGTGCAGGCGCCCGCCTGGGATTCGCTTCAGCAGTGCGAAGAGGGCTACAGGCTAATGGAGTCAAAAAGGAAAACACTGCGACGCAGAGCGAAAACCGAAAGTAACCCCCAAATATTTATTAGGGGAGAGCGCAGAGAGAGTGGCTGAGTCAGGGTTCAGACCTGAGCCAACTCTCCCTGTTAACCGTGAAGAGTAGTTGCAGTGGGAGAGGCTGCACCACTTGGAGAATTGGACATGGGAGGAGGAATTAGACGGTAAAGGACCTTGGGCTCAGCCTGGAGAATATCGCCGTCCCAAGGAAGAAATAGATGCGGATAAAGCAGAGAGGCGCTGGTATGAGGAGGCAGCACGGTGACGCGGTTGGAAGCCGAAAAAGCAGCCCAAAATAATTATTGGGGGGAAGACATGAAGGGAGAATAGTTATGCCAGGTAGGAGACCTGCGCAAACTCCTTGTGCTCACCGTTGGGCTAGAGAGACCGGGCAGGCACCGTGTTATGCTATGGAGCGCACGGTGTTTCCAGTGCGGGTGCAGAGCCAGGTGCGGCACATACCAGCCCTTCCTATTGGCCGGGCTAGAGTGGGCATCGAGCCAGGTAAGCTTGGGCAGGCTCGGTGCTCAAGAGCTCCAGTGCGCCTGCACGGTCCGGTCTATCCAGAGCCACCTCTACACACCAGTCCTCCGGTAGCATCTCCCCGCACCAGGCTTCCTGTGCGTGTCCTTGATCCAGTACCACCAGTTCCAGCACCACGCACCAGGCCTCCAGTGCGCCTCGCCTGTTCAGCGCAGTCAGCGCTTTTCTCCTCTCCTGCGCTGTCGGACTCTCCCGCCTGTTTAGCGCAGCCAGAGCTTTTCTCCTCTCCTGCGCTGCCGGATTCTCCCGTTTGCCCAGCGCCGCCAGTGCTCCCAGTCTGCCCAGCGTCGCCAGTTCTCCCAGTCTGCCCAGCGCCGCCAGTGCTGCCAGTCTGCCCAGCGCCGCCAGTCTGCCCAGCGCCGCCAGTCTGCCCAGCGCCGCCAGTCTGCCAGGATCCGCCAGAAGTGCCAGTCTGCCAAGATCCGCCAGAAGTGACAGTCAGCCATGATCTTCTAGATCGGCCAGACAACCAGTCTCTTCCAGTTCCGCCAGCCAGCCAGGATTTACCAGAGCCTACTACCTGCCTGAGCTTCCTCTCAGTACTGGGCTTCCTCTCAGTACTGGGCTTCCTCTCAGTACTGGGCTTCCTCTCAGTACTGGGCTTCCTCTCAGTACTGGGCTTCCCCTCAGTACCGGGCTGCCCCTCTGTCCCGAGCTGCCCCTCTGTCCCGAGCTGCCCCTCTGTCCTGAGCTGCTCCTCTGTCCCGAGCTGCCCCTCTGTCCCGAGCTGCCCCTCTGTCCCGAGCTGCGCCTCTGTCCCGAGCTGCCCCTCTGTCCCGAGCTGCCCCTCTGTCCCGAGCTGCTCCTCTGTCCCGAGCTGCTCCTCAGTTATGTGGGGATCTGGGTGAGGACTATTAGGCCATGGTCGGCGGAGAAGGTGGATTATCCCAGGACGCGAAGGGGAGGAAATAGGACATTTATGGAGTGGGGTCCACGTCCCGAGCCAGAACCGCCACCATGGACAGACGCCCACCCGGACCCTCCCTATGCTCTTGAGGTGAGTCCGGGAGTCCGCACCTTAGGGGGGGGGGGGTTCTGTCACGCCTTGGTCATTGTATTTTGTGTTTTTGATATATGTTTGGGTAGGCCAGGGTGTGACATGGGTTTATATGTTGTGTATCATATTGGGGTTTGTAATATTTGGGATCGCGGCTGATTAGGGGGGTGGCATAGGCTTGGCTGCCTGAGGCGATTCTCAATTAGAGTCAGGTGCTTATCGTTGTCTCTGATTGGGAACCGTATTTAGGTAGCCTGAGTTCGCTTTGTATTTTGTGGGTGTTTGTTCCTGTCTCTGTGTTGTAGTCACCAGATAGGCTGTAATTAGTTTCACATTCCGTTCTGTTGTTTTTGTATTTAGTATTCAGTTATTTCATGTACCGCATATTTCTTTCATTAAAGTCATGAGTAACCTACACGCTGCATTTCGGTCCGACTCTCTTCATTCAACAGACGAACGCTGTTACACTGAAGGCCTCAATAACAAATGAATATGGCTGTTTTGTTTGACAAACAATTAACCACAATAAAATTATCTTTGACAACAAAACAAAACAACTCTTCAAACAACGCAGGTTTCAACCCATTCAGAGGAAAGTTAGGGTGAGTCCTCACTTTGAAGACAGAAGTTGTACTCTGAGGCATGCATGGAGTAATGGAAGCAAAGTAAAACAATAGAGGGCTCGGAACATCAATATGAGACATGAACAATGGTGGCTGCTCTTTTAGTGCAAAACGCTGGTAGCCGAAGCCGTTCAATATCCATTGATTAGGGATGCTGCTCCCAGAAGTGAGTCGGTACACACCAAAGAACACGATCCGCTGCGCCGCCACTGTTTTGCCTTCCTCGCACCGTGAGTAAATTATTTTGTCTAAAAGGCAATTTATTTGGGAGATAAAACAGCCTGTCCGTAATCCGTAGCCAAGCAAGGGCCTTGTTTTGTTTTTGTCTTATTCATGTATCGGGCGTAAATTCCTCTGTTTGTTTCCTTTTCCTCCCTCTTGAAGTGTCTGGTCATAACAAATAAATGAGGGTTCTCCAGACCAATTTTAAGGCTATGGTCAGCTACTAGAAAGTGATACCAAATTTGGTGTTGGTTGTATATTCTCAATGATACGCCTACACTCCTCATGACCCATTCCAGTCCAGCTCTGTGGTTAACAATGCTGTTTCTCCCTCTCTATCTCCCCCTCTCTCCTTCTCTCTCTCTCTTTCCCTTTCTCTCCCTCTCTTTCCCTTTCTCTCTCTCTCTGTCTCTCTCTCTCTCTCTCTCTCTCTCTCTCTCTCTCTCTCTCTCTCTCTCTCTCTCTCTCTCTCTCCCTTTCTTTCTCTCTCTCTCTCTCTCTCTCTCTCACCTCTCTCCTTCTCTCTCCTTCTCTCTCCCCTTCGCTCCTTCTCTCTCCTCTCTCCTCCTCTTTCTGTCTCCTTCTCCCTCTCTCTCTATTTACCTCCTATCTCCTGTTCCTTCTCCCTCTCTCCCTCTCTCTCTCTCTCTTTCTCTCTCTCACTATATATATATCTTCTTCTTCTCCCTCTCTCTCTCTCTCTCTCTCTCTCTCTCTCTCTCTCTCTCTCTCTCTCTCTCTATATATATATATATATATATATATATATATATATCTCCTTCTCCTCTCTCTCTCTCTCTCTCTCTCTCTCTCTCTCTATCTATATATATCTCATTCTCTCTCTCTCTCTATATATATATATATATATATATATATATATATATATATCTCCTTCTCCCTCCTATCTATATTTCTCTCTCTCTTTCTCTCTCTATCTTTCTCTCTCTCTATCTATATATATCTCATTCTCCCTCTCTCTCTCTATGTATATATATATCTCTCTCTCTTATATCTCTCCTTCTCTCTCTCTTTCTCTCTCTCTCTCTCTCTCTCTATCTATATATATCTCATTCTCCCTCTCTCTCTCTCTATATATATATATATATATATATATATCTCCTTCTCACTCTCTCTCTCTTTCTCTCTCTCTCTCTATATATATATATCTCCTTCTCTCTCTCTATCTCTCTCAGAGAATGTCCATAAAATATGATGGTACAGAGATTGATGGCTTTGCCTAGCAGATCACTCATCAGGGACTGGTGACTTCTGGGGATTGGAGGAACGAAGGGGGTTGAAAGTGTTTCTTTGTCTTAAGCACCACTCCGCCCCAGAAAGACCATAAAACACGCGCCGTGAAATCAATAGCGAACCCTGCCTCTCTTGATAAGCCGGTATAAATCGTTTGGGGTCCAGAATTAATATATTTACAGTATGTGCACACAGACACACAGACAGACACACACAATCACGCACACACACACACCACCCATCCGGGTGTGACTATCAGTGTTGGTAGCATCACCTCAGCAGTTCGCCTGTGTTATTAAAAGATGATTTATTAAATGAGTGCTGTTTACTGGGGGCTGCATGGCAGACAGGCAGTCAGGTCACCAGCGACCCAAGTCAGTATTCGACATCCATCCATGTCTGAGGACAACAGGAGATGACATGGCAACTGGCCAATAGTGGCAACAGTGAGCGCTGTTACCTTTGTCATGACTCTCTTCTTGCTGAGGAACAAAGGTGCCAGATCAGCTTGGCAAATGGTTGACAGATAGCCAGACCCTCCTCTCTCCCACAGGAGAGGAGGGGAGGTGGGGGGGCTTGGCCAGTTTCAACACCTTAACCTCTTGCTCCTACCTGACACGCAGGCGTCCCATCTAGACATCTGGAAATGCAAAATGCGCTACGCTAAATGCTAATAGTACTAGTTAAAACTCAAACGTTCATTAAAATACACATGCAGGGTATTGAATTAAAGCTACACTCGTTGTGAATCCAGGCAACAAGTCAGATTTTTAAAATGCTTTTCGGCGAAAGCATGAGAAGCTATTATCTGATAGCATGTAACACCCCAAAAGACCCGCAGGGGACGTAAACAACATAATTAGCATAGTCGGTGCTACACAAAACGCACAAATAAAATATAAAACATTCATTACCTTTGACCATCTTCTTTGTTGGCACTCCTAGATGTCCCATAATCACTATTGGGTCTTTTTTTTCCGATTAAATCGGTCCATATATAGCCTAGATATCGATCTATGAAGACTGTGTGATAAACAAAAAAAAATAGCGTCTTATAACGTAACGTCATTTAAAAAAATTAAAAACGTCGACGATAAACTTTCACAAGACACTTCAAAATACTTTTGTAATGCAACTTTAGGTATTAGTAAATGTTAATAAGCAATCTAATTGATCACGAGGCGATGTGTATTCTATAGGGGTACGTCTGAAAATAATGTCCGGGTAAATCTCAACCAAAATATCCGGTCCGAGACCTGAAGAAATCAGCTGTCTCTTCTTTGTTTGACCAAGACATAAAGCCTAGGCAAATGAAAAGACTGTTGACATCGTGTGGAAGCTGTAGGAATTGCAATCTCGGCTCCAGGTAATTTGCTTTCCCATAGACAATACATGCAAGTGGCGCATTGATATATTTTTCCATTTTCAGTGATCAGATTTTCCTGCACTTTTCGATGAAACGCACGTTCTGTTATAGTCACAGCTGTGATTTAACCAGTTTTATAAACGTCTGAGTGTTTTCTATCCACACATACTAATCATATGCATATACTATATTCCTGGCATGAGCAGCAGGGCTCTGAAATGTTGCGCGATTTTTAACAGAATGTTCGAAAAAGTAGGGGGTGGGAGTAACAGGTTAACACTGTCGCAAATTAAGGAGGAGTGAAAATTCCTTGTGTTGAAGCCAGCAAGGAGGGATAATAGACCAATTACACTTCCTCTCTCTGCCTTTCAGTATCAACCACAGGAATGTTTTTGTCTACAGAAGACCTTTGCCTCCAAAAACTGGAACAAGGAACATCCAAAAGTGTATAATGGAACAATATTTCTAACATAAAGAATGTGGGAAATGGATGGTGGGGACGTAAAGAATAATAGTGTCATGTTGCTTTCCTTTTGTGATGTTTACTGTATGAACCAAATACTGTAACTTGGGAAGGAAACCCCCTTTCACTGTCAAGTTTCCATTCAATACATTGTGAATACAACATGAAGAACAATGAAACTATTGTTGTTAAGATAGGAATGTGATTTTAGTTTTATAATGAGATAATTTTTCATATAAGCTATGCTCAGTCCGTAGCCGCGCCCCAAGTGAGCTCAGAGTTCGTGTCAGCATGACGGAACACCCATTTTGGCCAAAGTGCTTAACTTCTCTAGGGTAGCATTCAGAATTTTGGATGAAAATAAATTAAACGGCCTGCTACTCGGGCCCAGAAGATATGATATAGATATAATGGGTAGATTTGGATAGAAAACACTCTAAGGATTCCACAACTGTTACAATAGTGTCTGTGAGTATAACAGAACTTATTTTGGAGGCGAACACCTGAGAAAAATCCATTCAGGAAGTGTTGTTTTGTGGGTTTTGTAGTTTTCTATTCAATGCCAGTATCATTTGACTTAGGACTTGTCAGCGATTGGGTGCAGAGTGAAAGCGGAGTCAGGTGCAGTACACGGGTATGGAGTAATCCAACTGAATTTACTCAAAGAATAAAGGAAAATTCCAAAATGGAACATACAACAAAACTCTAACACGAACACAACCAATAACGACATAAACAATCACAGACAGAACAGAAATGTATGTCAGATAGTTAAATATGGAATGTAAAGAGGGAATGTAAAACAGGTGCGTATGTAATCAGACAAAACTAAACGGAACAGAAAAATGGATCAAGTGACTAGAAAGCTGGTGACGTCGACCGCTAAACACCACCCGAACAAGGAGAAGGGCCGACTTTGACGGAAGTCGTGACAGGACTCAATTTTAGGCTAAAAACAACCTAAGGATTGATTATAAACATCGTTTGACATGTTTCTATGAACTTTACGGATACAATTTAGATTTTTTTGCTGCCTGTTTTGACTGCGTTTGAGCCTGTGGATTATTGAAGAAAACACGTGAACAAAACTGAGGTTTTTGGATATAAAGAGACTTTATCGAACAAAAGGAACATTTATTGAGTAAATGAATGTATTCTGAGTGCAACCATATGAAAATCATCAAAGGTAAGGGATTCATTTTATCTCTATTTCTGAGTTTTGTAACGCCGCAGCTTGGCTGGTTACTGTTTGTAATAATTTGTCAACTGGGCTATGTTCTCAAATAATTGTAAGTTATGCTTTCGCCGTGAATCATTTTTTAAATCTGACACCGTGGTTGGATTCACAAGAAGTCAATCTTTAACAGAAACACAATGATCGAGGACAGCTACGCGTTAATATATACATTGCTTTTCTTATCCGAATGAGCACTGCGTTTTTTTTATTTCCGTGAGCGTATTTCCAAATGTATCAACGATAGTTTGAATCTCTCTGTCTCTCCCTTTCCCTCTCTTTCTGACACCTCTCATTTTCATAACCAAGCAGTCATGTTGTTGTTAGTCCACTAGCGACCTATTTCATTTTATTACGTTTCTAATCAATGATCTATACCATGTGTGTGTGTTTATGTATTCTGTGTTATTATTTAGTTACTTTGTAAATAATTAAGCCAATTTGTGTATTGCTGATTCATCAATAAGGTTAGGGTTCTTGCGGATTCAAGAATTCTATGACGTTCAGAATGAGACTGATTTGAGGTAATGATTAGTAAGTGACTGTTAACGATATACAATTTATATATATATACTATATTTATCTTTGAGTTTAATTCGGGAAACAGTAACTGTTTAAACAACTTCTGCCGTGGTGCCCCAAATTTCTAATTAGTTAATTGTTACATAATTCATTTATTTGAGTGACAATTAAACACAGTTAGTTGATTCGATAAATAACAGTTATCACATTAATGATTGTCACGTCACGAGATCTTCAAGTACGTTTTGGTCTAGTGGTTAGAGCGTTGGCATAGTAACGGAAAGGTTGCAAGATCGAATCCCCGAGCTGACAAGGTAAAAATCTCTCGTTCTTCAGTTATCTCATTGATCCTAGGCCGCTATTGAAAATAAGAATTTGTTCTTAACTGACTTGCCAAGTTAAATAAAAATAAAAATTTAAAACAAGAAAGTGCATTGGGGATGGGTGTAAGCATCTGCCCCTGAATCCAAAGGTTACAATGTTACAATCGGCAATAGAAAGTTGCTGTTAATATTTTAAGCCTATCCCAAACCCTTAACCATTACCTTAGCCATTTGGAGTTCGTTCCAAAAATTAACCCTTACTTTAAAAATGTGGAATGAATGCCTAAACGTAACCTTACAGACATCAACATTTTACTGTGGAACAACTTTGAAATTTGACGTTTGAGAAACATGGATGAATGTCTAATTCTGTCATGCGACTGTGAGATCTTGTTGAGAGACAGGAGCCTAATCAAGAGAGCCTTAATGAAAGTCACCTATAATCCATTTAAACAGCAGGCCTGTGCTGCTGTTGCTTGTTTAGAGGCTATCTCTCTGTGTGTTTGCGTGTGTGTGTGTGTGTGTGTGTGTGTGTGTGTGTGTGTGTGTGTGTGTGTGTGTGTGTGTGTGTCTAGGAGTCAGCAGAAACATATCCCTTCCCACCCTCATCTAAGCCTCCACATGGGAAACTGATACAGTTGATAGAATGAGCACAGTACACTACTGTCTGAAAGAATGGCACCAGAGGGGATGGCTGCCGTTTTGCTCTCCTGGCCGATTGTACTATTTTTGTCACATATGTAACTTATTTTGTACATAATGTTTCCACTACCGTCTCTAATGACCGAAATTAGCTATCAGAATATATTTGACTGAATGAGTCTGACACGAACGATATACTGTTGTTCCCGGACCAGGCCCAAATCCCCGTCATTGACATGAAGAGGAGACGGCGATTTTTATTTTATTTATTTTAATTTTATCTTTATTTAACCAGGCAAGTCAGTTAAGAACAAATTCTTATTTTCAATGACGGCCTGGGAACAGCGGGTTAACTGCCTGTTCAGGGGCAGAACGACAGATTTGTACCTTGTCAGCTCGGGGGTTTGAACTTGCAACCTTCCGGATACTAGTCCAACGCTCTAACCACTAGGCTACCCTGCCGCCCCATACAGGGGTCACAGATCTGGGTGCCTTATGAGAAATTGCTGGCGAGTGGGTAACCCGCCTCTACCATCCATCCTATTGGCCAACGTGCAATCACTGGAGAATAAACTGGATGAGCTCCGTTCCAGACTCTCCTACCAACCGAACAGTTAAAACTGTAATATCTTATGTTTCACCGAGTTGTGGCTGAACGACGACATAGATAACATACATATAATATATGGCCGTGCATAGGCAAGACAGAACAGCTACCTTCGGTAAGACGGGGCGTGGTGGTGTGCGTTTATTTGTCAATAACAGCTGGTGCTCGATGTCTAATATTAAGGAAGAGAGAGGAAGCCATGGATTACAGTTGCCCACAAAGCTCATCACTAAGCTAAGGACCCTGGGACTGAACACCTCTGCAACTCTATCCAGGACTTCCTGACGGGCCGCCCCCAAGTGGTAAGGGTAGGTAACAACACATTAGCCATGCTGATCCTAAACACGGGGGCCCCTCAGGGGTGCACACTTAGTCCCCTCCTAGCATGAATCTAACACTATCATTAAGTTTGCCGATGACACAACGGTGGTAGGCCTGATCACCGACAACGATGAGACAGCCTATACGGAGGAGGTCAGAGACCTGGCAGTGTGGTGCCAGGACAACAACCTCTCGCACAACGTGAGCAAGACAAAGGAGCTGACTGTGGACTCCAGGAAAAGGAGGGGGGAACACAACCCCATTCACAACAACGGGTTGTAGTGGTGAGGGTTGGGAGCTTTAAGTTCCTTGGTATCCACATCACCAACAGTTTATCATGGTCCAAACACACCATGACAGTCGTGGAGAGGGCACGACAATGCCTATTCCCCCTCAGGAGACTGAAAGATTTGGCATGGGTCTCCAGATCTTAAAAATTTTCTACAACTGCTCCATCAAGAGCATCCTGACAGGTTGCATCACCGCCTGGTAAGGCAAGAGCTCGGCATCTGACCGTAAGGCACTACAGAGTGTCGTATGTACAGCCTAGTACATCACTGGGGCCAAGCTTTCTGCCATCCAGCACCGCTTATGTAGGCGGTGTCAGACACCCAAATCATATACTGTTCTCTGTGCTACCACACGGCAAGCGGTACCGGAGTGCCATGTCTAGGTTCAAATGGCTCCTTAACAGCTTCCACCACCAAGTTACAAGGATTCTGAACAATTCATCATATGGCCACCTGTATTAATTTCATTCATTTTTTACACTGATACTATTCTCTGTTTATTATCTATGTATAGTCACTTTACCTCTACCTACATGTGCATATTACCTCAATTACCTCGACTAACCTGTAAGACTCACATTGACATAATACCACATTGACTCAATTACTGTAGTTTATTCTACTGTATTTTACTTTAGTATATTTTCTAACATTCATTTACTTAAAACTTAATTGTTGGTTAAGGTCTTGTAAGTAAGCATTTTACAGTACGGTAATACCTGTTGTATTCGGTTAATGTGACAAATAAAATTGACTTTGATTTGATTTCAACTGAAATTGAACCTGACCCAATCCCACATTGGACATATGACGATACCATGGACTCGTCAAAGACAGAGGTCCAGTGAAATGGCTATAACTAACGCACTGTATATCCTTAAACCACCCTCATCACCAAAACGCATGAATGCACACCCACATAGACACGCACAGACACACATGCACACACTCCACCGCAAGAGTCTCTTTTTAATCTCCTCAGTATAAAATAATAAAAGGCTAACAGTAAAAGTATAAAAAGCCAGCACATTCAACTTGTCTCCAATATAAATAGCTAAGAGGAGAGGAGAGAATTGGGGACCGGTTCAGCACCACAGGAAGCTTTCTCTCTCCACGATGGAGATATAATTTAATTTCTCCTTCCTTTGTAAATCAGTGGATGTAAGCTCGCTATCTGCAGCCACCAGCTAAGCTGCTCGCTTGTCCTGTAAAATTCTGCACCCCTGACACACACACCTCATATCTGTGACCTTCCCTCTCTCATGTTATACATCTTTCTCTCCCAGTCCTTTCTTCTTTACCTGTTGCTCTTGAAAGTAGCAACCTCTTTGGGATCGCTAGAATGCCACTACGACAACATCCGATGAAATTGCATAGCTCGAAATTCACATTCCAAAAACAAGCCGGAAACACTTTCTAAAGACTAGTGAAAGAAGAAGGAACTACAATCTGGGTCTTATCTATTTGTTTTTCCCATAGGCCATCTTCGAAATGGCCTGTGACCTAAAATAAAATATATTCTGACGGATTCTCCTCGGGTTTTCACCTGTCATATTAGATCCGTTATACTCATAGACATTAGTCTAACAGTTTTAGAAACTTCGGAGTGTTTTTTATCCAATGCTACAAATTATATGTATATCCTAGCTTCTGGGCCTGAGTAACAGGCAGTTTACTTTGGGCCCATCATTCATCCAAACTTCCGAACACCCCCCCTAGCTTTAAGAGGATCTATATAGTATTACGTCTACCCCTCTCCTTATCCCCTCTCCCCTCTTTCCCCTCTCCGCTCCTCTCCTCTCTCACCAATCCTCTCTCTTCTGAGTATTCTCTCTTGCTCTTGATGCCGTCTGTTAATATACTATATGAAAAAGGCTCAGAATGTTCTCTTGATTGAATTTAGGGCGGCCCTTTATTTTTATCTAGTTTTTGTACAACGTGGTTTCGTCTTTCCGGATTCTTTCAATGTCTTCCGTTTCTTCTCTTGCAGCCTTTACCCACCTTAACACCTCCCTCTAGCTCAAAACCTGCACACTCTGTAACATCAAAGATAGATCAGTTTTACAACAAACCCAGTACTTTTGTGGCAGTAATTCCCGATTCCGTGACAGAAGCTATTCAGGCAACAGAAAACAAGCTTGACTCGAATGGGCTGACAATTTGTACATTATTTTTGTTGAACCTTTATTTAAGCAAGGCAAGTCAGTTAAAAACAAACTCTTACTTACAACGACGGCCTACCCCAGCAAAAGCAGGACGTTCAAACAATTGTGCGCCTCCCTATCGGAATCCTAATCAAGGCTGGTTGTGAAACAGCCTGGAATCGAACCAGGGTCTGTAGTGATGCCTCTAGCACTGAGATGCAGTGCCTTGGACTGCTGGGCCACTCGGGAGCAATGTTGTGTTACCGTAAAGTTTGAAAAGAAGAATCCCAATAAAAAATACTTTTCAGAAATCACTCCACAAAGCGTTTGTGCCACATCACCGCACGATCGCTCTCGTCATCCGAGCGAGCTGTGTGGACTCTTGGCACCCCACTGGTCCATCAAAATGTCAATACATGGCCCTGGAATAACAGAAGTGTGTTTGTGTGTGCCTGTTCACCCTGACACGTGTGTGTGTGTGTGTGTGTGTGTGTGTGTGTGTGTGTGTGTGTGTGTGTGTGTGTGTGTGTGTGTGTGTGTGTGTGTGTGTGTGTGTGTGTGTGTGTGTGTGTGTGTGTGTGTGTGCGTGTGCGTGTGTGTGTGTGTGGGAGGGAGGGAGATAACTCTGGGTTAGGCTATTGTTTGGCCACTGGGGGACCTGCTGGAAGCTGCCATGTATGAGTGGTCTGACATAGCCAGGGGTCTCTGGTGTTAACAGGAGAACTGGGCTGCCTGCTGTGATGGATACAGAAGGAAAGAAGGATGTTGTCGGAGATGTATGGCCATCTGATTCACTGATTCACTGGGGTAGTTAGTCTGGGGTAGATAGTCCGGGGTAGCTAGTCTGGGGTAGCTAGTCTGGGGTAGCTAGTCTGGGGTAAATTGTCTGGGGTAGATAGTCTGGAGTAGCTAGTCTGGGGTAGATAGTCTGGGGTAGCTAGTCTGGGGTAGCTAGTCTGAAGTAGAGTGTCTGGGGTAGAGAGTCTGGGGTAGTTAGTCTGGTGTAGCTACTCTGGGGTAGCCAGCCTGGGGCAGATAGTCTGAGGTAGATAGTCTGAGGTAGCTAGTCTGGGGTAGATAGTCTGGGGTAAATTGTCTGGGGTAGATAGTCTGGAGTAGCTAGTCTGGGGTAGATAGTCTGGGATAGATAGCCTGGGGTAGTTAGTCTGGGGTAGCTACTCTGGGGTAGCCAGTCTGGAGTAGATAGTCTGGGGTAGATAGTCTGAGGTAGCTAGTCTGGGGTAGATAGTCTGGGGTAGATAGTCTGGGGTAGCTAGTCTGGGGTAGCTAGATTGGGATAGATAGCCTGTGGTAGCTAGTCTGGGGTAACTAATCTGGGGTAGCTAGTCTGGGGTAGATAGCCTGTGGTAGCTAGTCTGGGGTAGATAGTCTGGGGTAGCTAGTCTGGGGTAGAGAGTCTGGGGTAGAGAGTCTGGGGTAGTTAGTCTGGGGTAGCTACTCTGGGGTAGCTACTCTGGAGTAGCTAGTCTGGGGTAGATAGCCTGTGGTAGCTACTCTGGGGTAGATAGTCTGGGGTAGCTAGTCTGGTGTAGAGAGTCTGGGGTAGAGAGTCTGGGGTAGTTAGTCTGGGGTAGCTACTCTGGGGTAGCCAGTCTGGGGTAGATAGTCTGGGGTAGATAGTCTGAGGTAGCGAGTCTGGGGTAGCTAGTCTGGGGTAGCTTGTCTGGGCTAGCTAGTCTGGGGTAGCTAGTCTGGAGTAGATGGTCTGGGATAGATAGCCTGTGTTAGCTAGTCTGGGGTAACTAGTCTTCGGTAACTAGTCTGGGGTAGATAGTCTGTGGTAGCTAGTCTGGGGTAGAGAGTCTGTGGTAGTTAGTCTGGGGTAGCTACTCTGGGGTAGCCAGTCTGGGGTAGATAGTCTGGGGTAGATAATCTGTGATGGCTTGTCTGGAATGGCTAGTTTGGGGTAGCTAGTCTGGAGTAGATAGTCTGGGGTTGATAGTCTGGGGTAGATAGTCTGGGGTAGCTAGTCTGGGTAGCTAGTCTGGGGTAGATAGCCTGTGGTAGCTAGTCTGGGGTAGATAGTCTGGGGTAGCTAGTCTGGGGTAGCTAGTCTGGGGTAGATAGTCTGGGGTAGCTAGTCTGGGGTAGCTAGTCTGGGGTAGATAGTCTGGGGTAGATAGTCTGGGGTAGCTAGTCTGGGGTAGCTAGTCTGGGGTATATAGTCTGGGGTAGCTAGTCTGGGGTAGATTGTCTGGGGTTGATAGTCTGGAGTAGCTAGTCTGGGGTAGATAGTCTGGAGTAGCTAGTCTGGAGTAGATAGTCCGGGGTTGATAGTCTGGAGTAGCTAGTCTGGGGTAGATAGCCTGTGGTAGCTAGTCAAGGTAGATAGTCTGGGGTAGCTAGTCTAGGGTAGAGAGTCTGGGGTAGAGAGTCTGGGGTAGTTAGTCTGGGGTAGCTACTCTGGGGTAGCCAGTCTTGGGTAGATAGTCTTGGGTAGATAGTCTGGGGTAGCTAGTCTGGGGTAAATTGTCTGTGGTAGATAGTCTGGAGTAGCTAATCTGGGGTAGATAGTCTGGGGTAGCTAGTCTGGGGTAGCTAGCCTGTGGTAGCTAGTCTGGGGTAACTAGTCTGGGGTAGAAAGCCTGGGGTAGCTAGTCTGGGGTAGATAGTCTGGGGTAGATAGTCTGGGGTAGATTGTCTGGGGTTGATAGTCCGGGGTTGATAGTCTGGAGTAGCTAGTCTGGGGTAGATAGCCTGTGGTAGCTAGTCAAGGTAGATAGTCTGGGGTAGCTAGTCTGGGGTAGAGAGTCTGGGGTAGAGAGTCTGGGGTAGTTAGTCTGGGGTAGCTACTCTGGGGTAGCCAGTCTGGGGTAGATAGTCTGTGGTAGATAGTCTGGGGTAACTAGTCTGAGGTAAATTGTCTGGGGTAGATAGTCTGGAGTAGCTAGTCTGGGGTGGATAGTCTGGGGTAGCTAGTCCGGGGTAGCAAGTCTGGGGTAGATAGTCTGGAGTAGCTAGTCTGGGGTAGATAGTCTGGGGTAGCTTGTCTGGGGTAGCTAGTCTGGGGTAACTAGTCTGGGGTAGCTAGTCTGGGGTAGATAGCCTGTGGTAGCTAGTCTGGAATGGCTTGTTTGGGGTAGCTAGTCTGGGGTAGATAGTCTGGGGTAGCTAGTCTGGAGTAGCTAGTCTGGGGTAGCTAGTCTGGAGTAGATAGTCTGGGGTAGATAGTCTGGAGTAGCTAGTCTGGAGTAGATAGTCTGGGGTAGATAGTCTGGAGTAGCTAGTCTGGGGTAGATAGTCTGGGGTAGCTAGTCTGGAGTAGCTAGTCTGGGGTAGATAGTCTGGAGTAGCTAGTCTGGGGTAGATCGTCTGGGGTAGTTAGTCTGGGGTAGCTAGTCTGGGGTAGCTAGTCTGGGGTTGATAGTCTGGAGTAGCTAGTCTGGGGTAGATGGTCTGGAGTAGCTAG
>NC_060197.1:41612163-41757163 GCF_021184085.1 Oncorhynchus gorbuscha
GGACAAACACATGCACGCACACACACAAGCACACACACACGCACACACACACATGCACACTGTGTGACGGCACAACGGAGGAGAGGAGCTCATTTGTCACTGCCACCCCTAATCGTGTAAAAGGCTGTTCTCTCTCCATCCATCCCTCCCTCTGTTTCTGTCTTATTCTCACACTATGTAGCCTCTATTCCTTCTCTCCTCTGCATCCCCTCTCTCCTCTCTCTCTCTCTCCATCCATCCCTCCCTCTGTTTCTGTCTTATTCTCACACTATGTAGCCTCTATTCCTTCTCTCCTCTGCATCCCCTCTCTCCTCTCTCTCTCTCTCTCTCTCCATCCATCCCTCCCTCTGTTTCTGTCTTATTCTCACACTATGTAGCCTCTATTCCTTCTCTCCTCTGCATCCCCTCTCTCCTCTCTCTCTTTCTCTCTCCATCCCTCCCTCTGTTTCTGTCTTATTCTCACACTATGTAGCCTCTATTCCTTCTCTCCTCTGCATCCCCTCTCTCCTCTCTCTCTTTCTCTCTCCATCCCTCCCTCTGTTTCTGTCTTATTATCACACTATGTAGCCTCTATTCCTTCTCTCCTCTGCATCCCCTCTCTCCTCTCTCTCTCTTTCTCTCTCCATCCCTCCCTCTGTTTCTGTCTTATTCTCACACTATGTAGCCTCTATTCCTTCTCTCCTCTGCATCCCCCTCTCTCCTCTCTCTCTCCATCCCTCCCTCTCTGTCTTATTCTCACTCTCTATCCTTCCTCCTCCTCTCTCTCTATCCCCTCCATCCATCCCTCCCTCTCTCTTATCTCCCCTCTCCTTCTCTCTCTATCCCCCTCCTCCTCTCCTTCTCCATCCCTCCCTCTGTTTCTGTCTTATTCTCACACTCTCTATCCCCTCCCCTCTCTCTCTATCTCTTTCTCTCTCCTCCCTCTCTCTCTATCCCCTCTACTCTCTCTACCCCATCTCTCATTCCTTTCAGCCTCCTTCTCTATCCCCTCTCTCCTCTCTCCCTATCCCCTCTCTCCTCTCTCTCTCTATCCCCTCTCCCCTCTCTCCTCTCTCTCTATCCCCTCTCCTCTCTCTATACACCATCTCTCCTTTCTTTCAGCCTCCTTCTCTATCCCCTCTCCTCTCTCTCTACCCCCTGTCTCCCCTCTCTCTATCCCCTCTCCTCTCGCTCTACCCCCTCTCTCCTTCCTTTCAGCCTCCTTCTCTATCCCCTCTCTCCTCCATCTCTCCTCTCTCCTTCCTTTCAGCCTACATCTCTGTCCCCTCTCTCCTCTCTCTCTCTCTGTTCCGTCTCTCCTCTCTCTATCCCCTCTGTCATCTCTCTCTATCACCTCTCTACACCCTCTCTATCCCCTCTCTCCTCTCTCTCTATCCCCTCTCACCTCTCTCCTCTCTCTCTCTATCCCCTCTAGCCTCCCTCTCTATCACCTCTCTCCTCTCTCTCTCTATCCCCTCTAGCCTCCCTCTCTATCACCTCTCTCCTCTCTCTCTCTATCCCCTCTAGCCTCCCTCTCTATCAACTCTCTCCTCCCTTTCTTTCTTACCTTCTATCCACTCTCTCTCTCTCTCTCTCTAGCCTCTCTCTCTCTCTCTCTCTCTCTCTCTCTCTCTCTCTCTCTCTCTCTCTCTCTCTCTCTCTCTCTCTCTCTCCCTCACTTCTCTTCCATTTTACCCTCTCCTTCTCTCTCTCCCCTACCTTCCTACTTCTCTCCCCCCTCTCTCCCATGCCTGCTGGAGGGAAATCGACTTTCATTTGGTTAAAAGGGAGACCGGTGTGGCTCATTGTCAGAGCTTGATTTCCAGATCATTATTTTCTCCCGGTGGTGAGTGAAACACTAGGGGGAACCAGGAAGAAAACCCGTCAGATCCCCTTTCTTCCCCCTCACCTCTTATCCTCCTCTCTCTCTTCATCCCCACCATCAGTGGCTCAATTAGGGTCTCTATTTAATTTGTACTGCAGAAGTTCAGCTAGTTACACTTTATATGAGATAGATAAACAGACTATCTAAAGACTATATACAGAACATCTAGAGCCTATCTACAGATTATATACAGACTATATAGAGACTACATACTTTCAGAAACAGTTCAATGAACCATCTACTAATCCTAATCCTAACCCTATCCCTAACCCTAACCCTTACCCTTAACCGACCTAGCCCTAACCATAACCCTTAACCTCATTCTAACCCTAAACCCTAACCATAACCCTTACCCTCATTCTAACCCTAGCCCTAACCATAACCCTTACCCTCATTCTAACCCTAGCCCTAACCATAACCCTTACCCTTATTCTAACCCTAGCCCTAACCATAACCCTTACCCTTATTCTAACCCTAGCTCTAACCATAACCCTTACCCTCATTCTAACCCTAGCCCTAACCATAACCCTTACCCTCATTCTAACCCTAGCCCTAACCATAACCCTTACCCTTATTCTAACCCTAACCCTAACCATAACCCTTACCCTTATTCTAACCCTAGCCCTAACCATAACCCTTACCCTTATTCTAACCCTAGCCCTAATCATAACCCTTACCCTTATTCTAACCCTAGCCCTAACCATAACCCTTACCCTCATTCTAACCCTAGCCCTAACCATAACCCTTACCCTTATTCTAACCCTAGCCCTAACCATAACCCTTACCCTCATTCTAACCCTAGCCCTAACCATAACCCTTACCCTTATTCTAACCCTAGCCCTAACCATAACCCTTACCCTCATTCTAACCCTAGCCCTAACCATAACCCTTACCCTTATTCTAACCCTAGCCCTAACCATAACCCTTACCCTCATTCTAACCCTAGCCCTAACCATAACCCTTACCCTTATTCTAACCCTAACCCTAACCATAACCCTTACCCTTATTCTAACCCTAGCCCTAACCATAACCCTTACCCTCATTCTAACCCTAGCCCTAACCATAACCCTTACCCTTATTCTAACCCTAACCCTAACCATAACCCTTACCCTTATTCTAACCCTAGCCCTAACCATAACCCTTACCCTCATTCTAACCCTAGCCCTAACCATAACCCTTACCCTTATTCTAACCCTAACCCTAACCATAACCCTTACCCTTATTCTAACCCTAACCCTAACCATAACCCTTACCCTTATTCTAACCCTAACCCTAACCATAACACTTACCCTTATTCTAACCCTAACCCTAACCATAACCCTTACCCTTATTCTAACCCTAGCCCTAACCATAACCCTTACCCTCATTCTAACCCTAGCCCTAACCATAACCCTTACCCTCATTCTAACCCTAGCCCTAACCATAACCCTTCCCCTTATTCTAACCCTAGCCCTAACCATAACCCTTACCCTTATTCTAACCCTAACCCTAACCATAACCCTTACCCTTATTCTAACCCTAGCCCTAACCATAACCCTTACCCTTATTCTAACCCTAACCCTAACCATAACCCTTACCCTTATTCTAACCCTAACCCTAACCATAACCCTTACCCTCATTCTAACCCTAACCCTAACCATAACCCTTACCCTTATTCTAACCCTAACCCTAACCCTAACCATAACCCTTACCCTTATTCTAACCCTAACCCTAACCATAACCCTTACCCTCATTCTAACCCTAACCCTAACCATAACCCTTACCCTCATTCTAACCCTAACCCTAACCATAACCCTTACCCTTATTCTAACCCTAACCCTAACCCTAACCATAACCCTTACCCTTATTCTAACCCTAACCCTAACCATAACCCTTACCCTCATTCTAACCCTAACCCTAACCTTAGCCAGCAGTTTCTTCTCAGCAGATAGTTTGTTGATAGTATGACCATCTGTAGAGCATCTCCAGATGGAAAAAAACTGGACTATCAAAACCAAATGTGACCATTTAGCGTTGCAGCGTGATTGAAATGTAAAGGCTATGTTCCTGCGTTAGAGGAGACTGCATTCAGGGTAAATACTGCATATGTCAGCTTAATCTGAAATTAGATTAACAATACTATTTGCCAATGTGTAACGCTTCATCAATACATATTGAATAGAGCCCCAAAGCTCTGCTTCAAAGTGGTTCTGATGGGGTTGATGGCGGTCTTTGTCCATGTTAGGGAGTGTCGAGTGGGGTCACAGCAAGGGCAGATTGGGCCTATTTAGTCTGGGCCCCGGACAGGAAGCCATAGTGGTACTACTGTAACCAGTTCTAGAACTCAATAGGCTCAATCTCCTTTCCAATTCAATCAAAAACAGTCCATACATCAGTAGTCAATACAAGGAACAGGTGACAACCCCCCCCCCCTCCACATCTATTTCACATTCTCTTTCTCTCCATCACCATCTCTCTCTGTCACAGTGGTGACTCTATGGTTCTGCCCCAGGGGTCACAGTGGTGACTCTATGGTTCTGCCCCAGGGGTCACAGTGGTGACTCTATGGTTCTGCCCCAGGGGTCACAGTGGTGACTCTATGGTTCTGCCCCAGGTGTCACAGTGGTGACTCTATGGTTCTGCCCCAGGTGTCACAGTGGTGACTCTATGGTTCTGCCCCAGGGGTCACAGTGGTGACTCTATGGTTCTGCCCCAGGTGTCACAGTGGTGACTCTATGGTTCTGCCCCAGGTGTCACAGTGGTGACTCTATGGTTCTGCCCCAGGGGTCACAGTGGTGACTATGGTTCTGCCCCAGGGGTCACAGTGGTGACTATGGTTCTGCCCCAGGTGTCACAGTGGTGACTCTATGGTTCTGCCCCAGGGGTCACAATGGTGACTATGGTTCTGCCCCAGGGGTCACAGTGGTGACTCTATGGTTCTGCCCCAGGGGTCACAGTGGTGACTATGGTTCTACCCCAGGGGTCACAGTGGGGACTATGGTTCTACCCCAGGGGTCACAGTGGTGACTATGGTTCTACCCCAGGGGTCACAGTGGGGACTATGGTTCTGCCCCAGGTGTCACAGTGGTGAGTCTATGGTTCTGCCCCAGGGGTCACAGTGGTGACTCTATGGTTCTGCCCCAGGTGTCACAGTGGTGACTCTATGGTTCTGCCCCAGGTGTCACAGTGGTGACTCTATGGTTCTGCCCCAGGGGTCACAGTGGTGACTATGGTTCTGCCCCAGGGGTCACAGTGGTGACTATGGTTCTGCCCCAGGTGTCACAGTGGTGACTCTATGGTTCTGCCCCAGGGGTCACAATGGTGACTATGGTTCTGCCCCAGGGGTCACAGTGGTGACTATGGATCTACCCCAGGGGTCACAGTGGGGACTATGGTTCTACCCCAGGGGTCACAGTGGTGACTATGGTTCTACCCCAGGGGTCACAGTGGGGACTATGGTTCTACCCCAGGGGTCACAGTGGGGACTATGGTTCTGCCCCAGGTGTCACAGTGGTGACTCTATGGTTCTGCCCAAGGGGTCACAGTGGTGACTCTATGGTTCTACCACGGGTGTCACAGTGGTGACTCTATGGTTCTGCCCCAGGGGTCACAGTGGTGACTATGGTTCTACCCCAGGGGTCACAGTGGGGAATATGGTTCTACCCCAGGGGTCACAGTGGGGACTATGGTTCTACCCCAGGGGTCATAGTGGGGACTATGGTTCTACCCCAGGGGTCATAGTGGGGACTATGGTTCTGCCCCAGGTGTCACAGTGGTGACTATGGTTCTGCAAAAGGTGTCACAGTAGTGACTATGGTTCTGCCCCAGGTGTCACAGTGGTGACTCTATGGTTCTGCCCCAGGTGTCACAGTGGTGACTCTATGGTTCTGCCACAGTGGTCACAGTGGTGACTCTATGGTTCAGCCCCAGGGGTCACAGTGGGGACTATGGTTCTGCCCCAGGTGTCACAGTGGTGACTCTATGGTTCTGCCCCAGGGGTCACAGTGGTGACTCTATGGTTCTGCCCCAGGGGTCACAGTGGTGACTATGGTTCTGCCCCAGGTGTCACAGTGGTGACTCTATGGTTCTGCCCCAGGGGTCACAGTGGTGACTCTATGGTTCTGCCCCAGGGGTCACAGTGGTGACTCTATGGTTCAGCCCCAGGGGTGACAGTGGGGACTATGGTTCTGCCCCAGGTGTCACAGTGGTGACTCTATGGTTCTGCCCCTGGTGTCACAGTGGTGACTATGGTTCTGCAAAAGGTGTCACAGTAGTGACTATGGTTCTGCCCCAGGTGTCACAGTGGTGACTCTATGGTTCTGCCCCAGGTTTCACAGTGGTGACTCTATGGTTCTGCCCCAGGTTTCACAGTGGTGACTCTATGGTTCTGCCCCAGGTGTCACAGTGGTGACTCTATGGTTCTGCCCCAGGGGTCACAGTGGTGACTCTATGGTTCTGCCCCAGGTGTCACAGTGGTGACTCTATGGTTCTGCCCCAGGTGTCACAGTGGTGACTCTATGGTTCTTCCCCAGGGGTCACAGTGGTGACTCTATGGTTCTTCCCCAGGGTCACAGTGGTGACTCTATGGTTCTTCCCCAGGGGTCACAGTGGTGACTCTATGGTTCTACCCCAGGTAGCATGGCTTCCTCCTCACCTTTCCTCACCTTTCCTCCCTCACCTTCATTCCTGTGTGATATTTGTGTGTGTGTGTGTGTGTGTGAGAGAGAGAGAGTTTGCTGTTTGTGTGTGAGTGTGCTGTTTGCGTGTGCTTGTGTGTGATATTTGCGTGTGTGTGTGTGTGTGTGTGTGTGTGTGTGTGTGTGTGTGTGTGTGTGTGTGTGTGTGTGTGTGTGTGTGTGTGTGTGTGTGTGTGTGTGTGTGTGTGTGTGTGTGTGTGTGTGTGTGTGTGTGTGTGTGTATACTGTTTGTGTGTGTAACACAGATGACCTAGATAAACATCCACCTGCACAATGTTATCACCTTTAAATCATTATCACAATGACCAACAATACATTATTTAAATCATCGTTACACAGACCTGTATTCATTCATTTAAATCATTATCACACTGTCCTGTATTAACTCATTTAAATCATTATCACACTCCCTTCTCCTATCTATTATTATTATTATTATATTATTATTATTATTATCCTATCTCTCGGTTCCTCTCCTCCCTTCTCCTCTCTCTGTTCTCCTCCTCTCTTCTCCTATCTCTTTGTTCCTCTCTTCCCAACACAAAACTTGGTGGCGGTCTGCTCTTCTCTCTCTCTCTCTCTCTCTCTCTCTCTCTCTCTCTCTCTCTCTCTCTCTCTCTCTCTCTCTCTCTCTCTCTCTCTCTCTCTCTCTCTCTCTCTCTCTCTCTCTCTCTCTCTCTCTCTCTCGCTCTCGCTCTCGCTCTCTCCAGTCAGTAATTCATCTGTACACTAGGCTCACGAACATTCACTAGGCTCACGAACATTCATCAAAGAGGAGGAAGTTTACATGTCTGTGTACGTCCACTCCTGTAAACAATACTCTGATAAACATGGCGGCTGTAAAGACCTCCCTAACTACCTTACCCCAAGGGAAGGCTGTGTGTAGCTGAATGGAATGAACCTTAGGGAAGGCTGTGTGTAGCTGAATGGAATCAACCTTAGGGAAGGCTGTGTGTAGCTGAATGGAATCAACCTTAGGGAAGGCTGTGTGTAGCTGAATGGAATCAACCTTAGGGAAGGCTGTGTGTAGCTGAATGGAATCAACCTTAGGGAAGGCTGTGTGTAGCTGAATGGAATCAACCTTAGGGAAGGCTGTGTGTAGCTGAATGGAATCAACCTTAGGGAAGGCTGTGTGTAGCTGAATGGAATCAACCTTAGGGAAGGCTGTGTGTAGCTGAATGGAATTACCCTGAGGGAAGGCTGTGTGTAGCTGAATGGAATTAACCTGAGGGAAGGCTGTGTGTAGCTGAATGGAATTAACCTGAGGGAAGGCTGTGTGTAGCTGAATGGAATTAACCTGAGGGAAGGCTGTGTGTAGCTGAATGGAATTAACCTGAGGGAAGGCTGTGTGTAGCTGAATGGAATTACCCTGAGGGAAGGCTGTGTGTAGCTGAATGGAATTACCCTGAGGGAAGGCTGTGTGTAGCTGAATGGAATTACCCTGAGGGAAGGCTGTGTGTAGCTGAATGGAATTACCCTGAGGGAAGGCTGTGTGTAGCTGAATGGAATTACCCCGAGGGAAGGCTGTGTGTAGCTGAATGGAATTACCCTGAGGGAAGGCTGTGTGTAGCTGAATGGAATTACCCTGAGGGAAGGCTGTGTGTAGCTGAATGGAATTACCCTGAGGGAAGGCTGTGTATAGCTGAATGGAATTATCTTGAGGGAAGGCTGTGTGTAGCTGAATGGAATTACCCTGAGGGAAGGCTGTGTGTAGCTGAATGGAATTACCCTGAGGGAAGGCTGTGTGTAGCTGAATGGAATTACCCTGAGGGAAGGCTGTGTGTAGCTGAATGGAATTACCCTGAGGGAAGGCTGTGTGTAGCTGAATGGAATTACCCTGAGGGAAGGCTGTGTGTAGCTGAATGGAATTATCTTGAGGGAAGGCTGTGTGTAGCTGAATGGAATTACCCTGAGGGAAGGCTGTGTGTAGCTGAATGGAATTACCCTGAGGGAAGGCTGTGTATAGCTGAATGGAATTACCCTGAGGGAAGGCTGTGTATAGCTGAATGGAATTATCTTGAGGGAACTCATTTAAATCATTATCACACTGTCCTGTATTAACTCATTTAAATCATTATCACACTGATCAGTATCTACTACCACCTGAGTTTTTCAGGTGGTAGTAAATACTACCAAGAAATACACACATTGTGTGTGTGACCCTGACTTAGCCCACTGCAGTAAAAGGGTAAACAAATGACTGCCTCATATCTGATCTGTTCTCTGAATAGGAAACATGACCTTAAAGTCTGTGGTGAAGGAGAGAAGTCAGGTATTGATGTGAACATCTAAGTTGTGAGAAGCATCACCACCAAGCTGTGTGTCAATAGATATACAGTATCTCTCCAAAGTGACACATTCTTCAGCAGTCAGTAAGAGGGAGAAGGAACCTCCTTATCGGCACTAAACCTTTGAAAAAAAAACAGACATTTCATTTGAAAACTCATAAATTGTCAAATAAATTCACGTCATTAAACCGGTGAAAGAATGAGATTACTGCCATTAAAAAAATAGGAAAAGAAGATAAGGACAACTTACTTATCAGCTCAAACAGTCACAGTGCTGGTTCGGGGAGACATATATTAATTTGGTCCTGGTGAAAACAAAATAAGTCCCTGCATTAATGATACCGGGAGATGCGTCCCGGTAAAAAGGTTTTGTGTATATCACCAAAAGATTAGTTCCTCCACTGGCAGGTCCAAGCGAGAGACTTTCCTTCCGTGAGCACCTGGAATGCTTCAAACTCAACTCAGAAATATACATGGGGATTTTTTTTGTTAAATACATTTTTTTAGACCCAAGATATCCCACCTGCGTTTTTATAAATCCTCTGATTGTCTCTGTTGAAATAAGATAGCGGTGTAGCCCTTTGAAGGTGGTGTGACAGCGCATAATACACTACCATATAAGGTTTGACCGGCTGGGAGTCACGTGTTGTGACTAAGGCCCAGCTCAAAGCTTTGCCATGGGATTAGGAGCATTAGCAAGGTTGGTTGCCAATCTGAAAAAACAACCAAGGTTTTAACGCAGCGCATTGAGGACATTTTGGAAAATAAATAGAATGAAAGGCATCCTGAGCCTCCCTCTCCCTCTCTCTCTCCCTCTCTCTCTCTCCCTTTCTCTTTCTCTCTCTCTCTCTCTCTCTCTCTCTCTCTCTCTCTCTCTCTCTCTCTCTCTCTCTCTCTCTCTCTCTCTCTCTCTCTCTCTCTCTCTCTCTCTCTCTCTCTCTCTCTCTCTCTCTCTCTCTCTCTCTCTCTCTCTCTCTCTCTCTCTCTCTCCTCTCTCTCCTCTCTCTCTCTCTCTCTCTCTCTCTCTCTCTCTCTCTCTCTCTCTCTCTCTCTCTCTCTCTCTCTCTCTCTCTCTCTCTCTCTCTCTCTCTCTCTCCTCTCTCTCTCTCTCTCTCTCTCTCTCTCTCTCTCTCTCTCTCTCTCTCTCTCTCTCTCTCTCTCTCTCTCTCTCTCTCTCTCTCTCTCTCTCTCTCTCTCGCTGTTTCTCTCTCTCTCTCTCTCTCTCTCTCTCTCTCTCTCTCTCTCTCTCTCTCTCTCTCTCTCTCTCTCTCTCTCTCTCTCTCTCTCTCTCTCTCTCATTTAGCAGATGTTTTGCTTTGAACATCAAGATGTAAAAGGCTGAGGCATAGGCCCACACACTCTGCAAAAATCCTCAGGGCCCTATCTACTGCACCATGAATCTTTCCGAAAGCCCCCTGCGGTAAACTCAGGGCCCTATCTACTGCACTATGAATTCCTTCCTGAACAACTCAGCACCGCAATACACATCTAGTTTCAAAATAAAGTTGCTTAAATTGTAGTCGGTTGTTCTTATTTTAATAAGGCTGTGTAAAAACACCTTACCTGATCACAATTCATCTCTCTTCATTTGTACCTGACTATGTATCTGTGTATAGTACACCCCACCTTAATGTTTTACTATTGATTCAGCAATACTATGTTTGGCAAGTATCCCAATATACTGGATATTAGACAATAATCAAGCCATTTCAACAAATGAAAAGCGCTCCTTTTCAAGGACATTATTACATGGGAATATAAACTCTATGACTGTTATCATGTATATGACAATGATTATGAATTCCCTTCCTGAAGGCCCCTTACGGTAAACTCAGGGCCCTATCTACTGCACTATGAATTCCCTTCCTGAAGGCCCCTTACGGTAAACTCAGGGCCCTATCTACTGCACTATGAATTCCCTTCCTGAAAGCCCCTTGCGGTAAACTCAGGGCCCTATCTACTGCACTATGAATTCCCTTCCTGAAAGCCCCTGAAAGCCCCTTACGGTAAACTCAGGGCCCTATCTACTGCACTATGTAAACTCAGGGCCCTATCTACTGCACCATGAATTCCCTTCCTGAAAGCCCCTTACGGTAAACTCAGGGCCCTATCTACTGCACCATGAATTCCCTTCCTGAAAGCCCTATCCCCTATGCTGAAGGGGTAAACTCAGGGCCCTATCTACTGCACTATGAATTCCCTTCCTGTAAACTCAGGGCACCCTCCTGAACGGTAAACTCAGGGCCCTATCTACTGCACTATGAATTCCCTTCCTGAAGGCCCCTTACGGTAAACTCAGGGCCCTATCTACTGTACTATGAATTCCCTTCCTTTAGGGCCCTTACTGTAAACCCCGGGCCCATTCCATTGTACACTGATAGTATAAATGGTACTACGGTATAATATCATCACTCCCCTTGGATTTCTTCACATTTTGTTGTGATTCAAATGGATACATCCGTCTTGTTTTTGTCAACGATCTACACCAAATACTCTGTCATTTCAAACTTTGAATATTTTTTTTTTTTTTGGGGGGGGTTTAATGAAAAATAAAACACCAATGTACCTCGATTAGTTAAGTATTCACCCCACTGAGTCAATACATGTCAGAAACGCCTTTGGCAGTGATTACAGCGTTGAGTCTTCTTGGGCTAGTCTCATAAGAGCTTGACACTGTTGTATTTTACAATGTATGCCCATTATTCTTTTAGAAATTCTTTAAGCTCTGTCAAGGTGTTGGGGGGAGGATCATGGCTAGACAGATCAAGTCTTTCCATAGATTTTCAAGCAGCTTTATTAAGTCAAAACTGTCATTTAGCCGCCGCTCACGAACATTCACTGTCTTCTTGGTAAGCAACACCAGTGTAGAGTCGGCTTTGTGTTGTAGGTTATTATCCTGCTGAACAGTGCATTTGTCTGGTGGAAAGCAGACTGAAGCAGGTTTTTCCTCTAGGATTTAACCTATGTTTAGATCCCCTCCCATTTCTTTTCATCCCGAAAAACTCCCCAGTCTTTGCCAATGTCAAGCAGCTTTATTAAGCTTTATTAAGCTACCATAACATGATGAGGCCACCATCTTGCTTGAAAATAGGGGGGCATTTACTCAGTGATGTATTGTTCTTGTTTGCCCCATACATAAGGGTTTGCATTCAGGCCAGAAAATGTATAACTACGCCATGCTTTTTTCTTGCAGTATTACTTTAGTACTTTGTTGCATACAGATGCATGTTTTGGACTATTTTTATTCTGCATATTTGTCTTCTTCTTTTCACTTTGTCATTTAAGTCATTATTGTGAAGTTACTACAATGTTGTTCATCCATCCTCAGTTTTCTCCCATCACAGCCATTGCCTTCTGTAAAATCACCAATGGTCTCATGGCGACGTCCCTAAGCAGTTTCCTTCCTTTCCTGTAGCTCAGTTCAAAAGGACGACTGCATCGTTGATGCGTCAGGGGGGTTTAATACTTCATCCACAGCATAAATATTAACTAGACTGTGCTTAAAGAGATGTTCAACATCTGACATCTACCAATCACTGTTCTTCTTCACGAGGCTTCTGAAAAGCTCCCTAGTCTTTGCAGTTGAATCTGTGCTTGAAATTCAAAACTTGACTGAGGGACCTTACAGATGTTGTATGAATGGGGGACAGAGGAAGGGTTAGTCAATTAAAACATCATGTCAACCACTATTATTTCACACAGAGTGAGTCCATGTCATGTGATTTGTTAAGCCATATTTTGCCTCTGAACTGACGTAAGCTTGTAATAACAAACAACTATATTTTTATACATTTTTATTAATTTTGTGAACGTTTGTCGAATTTTCTTATTACTTTGACATTATGGATTATTTTGTTGTATATAATGACACAATAACATAAACAATTAAAAATGTTGGGGATAGGGGGCAGTATTTCACTTTGGATGAATTGCGTGCCCATAGTGAACTGCATCCTACTCTGTCCTAGCTAATATATGCATATTATTATTACTATTGGATAGAAAACACTCCGAAGTTTCTAAAACTGTTTGAATTATGTCTGTGAACTCATAGGGTAGGCAATCTTCCAAACAGGAAGTGAAATTCTGAATGCGTGTCTAATTTTAAGTCATCGCCTCTTCCCTTCCAAATAAGATATGGATCTGTTAGCACTTCCTATGCCTTCCACTAGATGTCCTCATTCTGTAGAGCTGGGAATGGAGCCTCTGGTGTGAACTTTGACCGAATGGGAGGGGAAATAGTCACTGTCCTGGCAGAATGCAATTTCCCTGTGGCGCATTTGTCTGTGGGTGCCACCGTCGTTCCATTTGGCTGCAAATGAAAACCTATGCTTCGGTTGGAATGTTATTGTATATATATGAAAATAACATCCTGAAGATTGATTCTCTACTTAGTTTGACCAGTTTATTCGACCTGGAATATATATTTTTGAAGTTTTTGTCCGAGTTCTCCAGGCCCAGCGTCAGCTTTTGGGCATGTGAGCTGAAAGTGCTAGCAAATGCAGCTAATTGGACACTAGTATTGGACATTATGGAACAAAACAACAATTTATTGTGGACCTAGGACTCCTTGCACTGCATTCTGATGAAAGATCATCAAAGGGAATATTTATGATGTAATTTCGTATTTCTGTTGACTCCACCATGGCAGAGAAATATATTTACGTCTGAGCGCTGTCTCAGATTATTGCATGGTAGGCTTTTCTCGTAACGTTTTTAAAAAATCTGACACAGCGGTTGCATTAAGAACCAGTTTATCTTTAATTATATGTATAACATGTATCTTTAGTCAAAGTTTATGATGAGTATTTCGTTATCTGGCGTAGTTTTCTGTAATTCCTCCGGATATTTTGGAGGCATTTCTGAACACGATGTCAATGTAAACAGAGATTTGTGGATATAAATATGCATATTATCGAACAAAACATAAATGTATTGTGTAACATGTCATATGAGTGTCATCTGATGAAGATTATCAAAAGGTTAGTGATTCATTTTATCTCTAATTTTGCTTTTGTGACTCTATCTTTGGCTGGGAAAAATGGCTCTGTTTTTTTATTTGGTGGTGGTCCAACATAAATATAGGTTGTGTTTCCGCTGTAAAACGTTAAAAAATCGGACATGATGGGTTGATTAACAAGATGTTTATCTTTCATTTGCTGCATTGGACTTGTTAATGTGTGAAAGTTAAATATTTCGAAATAATATTTTTGAATTCCCCGTGCCACCTTTTCAGCTGAATGGGGGGGGGTTCCCCTAGGGGAACTCCTCTCCATAACACATTTTAAATCTATGTCAATCCCACTTTGTAACACAACAAAATATCTGACTAGAAAATGACTCGAATAAAAGTGAAAATCACCCAGTAATATCTTAATAGAAAATGACTCGAGTAAAAGTGAAAGTCACCAAGTAAAATACTACTTGAGTAAAAGTCTAAAAGTGTCTAGTTTTAAATTTAGGTAAGTACATTTGTGGGAAAAGTCCTCAATTACCATACATGAGTAAAAGTGAAAAGTACCATTAAACGCAATTCATCAAATTCCTATATTAAGCAAACCAGATGGCACCATATAAAATGATGATAATTACGGACAGACAAGTGCACACTCCAACACTCCAACACTCCGACACTCCGACACTCCAACACTCAGACACTCCAACACTCAGACACTCCAACACTCAGACACTCCAACACTCAGACACTCCAACACTCCGACACTCCAACACTCCGACACTCAGACACTCCAACACTCAGACACTCCAACACTCAGACATTTACAAACTATGTATTTGTGTTTATTCAGTCCACCAGATCAGTGGCAGTAGGGATGTTGTGTTGTATTGATAGGTGAGCGAATTGGACCATGGTGCTGTCCTGCCTGAGCATCTAAATGTAAGACTTTTAGGTGTCAGGGAAAATGTATGGAGTAAAAAGTATGTTACATTTTCAAAAATATAAATAGTAAAGTAAAGCACAGATACCCCCCAAAAACGACTTAAGTAGAACTATAAATAAGTACATTTAACAGGGTCTATATACAGCCAAGCACCCTTATTGTTAGCAGTATAGTCTCATCCAGACCTGGTCCACACCCCGGTCTACACCCTAGTCCAGACTTGGTCCAGACCTGGTCCACACCCTAGTCCAGACCTGGTCCAGACCTGGTCCACACCCTAGTCCAGACCTGGTCCACACCCTAGTCCAGTCCTGGTCCAGACCTGGTCCACACCCTAGTCCAGACCTGGTCCAGACCTGGTCCAGACCTGGTCCACACCCTAGTCCAGACCTGGTCCAGACCTGGTCCACAGCCTAGTCCACACTCTACTCCAGACCTGGTCCAGACCTGGTCCAGACCTGGTCCACACCCTAGTCCAGACCTGGTCCAGACCTGGTCCACAGCCTACTCCACACCCTACTCCAGACCTGGTCCACACCCTAGTCCAGACCTGGTCCACACCCTAGTCCAGTCCTGGTCCAAACCTGGTCCAGAACTGATCCACAACCTAGTCCACACCCTAGTCCAGACCTGGTCCAGACCTGGTCCACACCATAGTCCAGACCTGGTCCAGACCTGGTCCACACCCTAGTCCAGACCTGGTCCAAACCTGATCCACACCCTAGTACACTACTATTATAAATCTTTAAGAGAGTAGATTATTTTAGTCTTTACTCTAGCGTAAGTGCTGAGGATAGAGACATTTTATTCCTGTTACTATGGGTACAAATAAAAGCTATGCATGAAGCCTCTTAATTAATTATTTATTTATTTATTTTATTTCACCTTTATTTAACCAGGTAGGCTAGTTGAGAACAGGTTCTCATTTGCAACTGCGACCTGGCCAAGATAAAGCAAAGCAGTGTGACACAGACAGCAACACAGAGTTACACATGGAGTAAACAATAAACAAGCCAGTAACACAATAAACAAATCAATGACACAGTAGAAAAAATAAAGTATATATACATTGTGTGCAAAAGGCATGAGGAGGTCGGCAATATATAGGCCATAGGAGCGAATAGTTACAATTTAGCAGATTAACACCGGAGTGATAAATGAGCAGATGATGATGTGCAAGTAGAGATACTGGTGTGCAAAAGAGCAGAAAAGTAAATAAAATAAAAACAGTATAGGGATGAGGTAGGTATATTGGGTGGGCTATTTACAGATGGACTATGTACAGCTGCAGTGATTGGTTAGTTGCTCAGAGAGTTGATGTTTAACATTGGTGAGAGAAATAAAGTCTCCAACTTCAGCGATTTTTGCAACTCGTTCCAGTCACTGGCAGCAGATAAGTGGAATGAAAAGCGGCCAAATGAGGTGTTGGCTTTGGGGATGATCAGTGAGATATACCTGCTGAAACATGTGCTACGGGTGGGTGTTGTTATCTTGACCAGTGAACTGAGTTAAGGCAGAGCTTTACCTAGCATAGACTTATAGATGACCTGGAGCCTGTGGGTCTGGCGATGAATATGTAGCGAGGGCCAGGGCATACAGGTCGCAGTGGTGGGTGGTATAAGGTGATTTGGTAACAAAACGGATGGCACTGTGATAGACTGCATCCAGTTTGCTGAGTAGAGTGTTGAAAGCTATTTTGTAGATGACATTGCCGAAGTCGAGGATCGGTAGGATAGGCAGTTTTACTAGGGTGAGTTTGGTGGCGTGAGTGAAGGAGGCTTTGTTGCGAAATAGAAAGCCGATTCAAGATTTGATTTTTGATTGGAGATGTTAAGTATGAGTCTGGAAGGAGAGTTGACAGTTTAACCAGACACCTAGGTATTTATAGATGTCCACAAATTCTAGGTCGGAACCATCTAGGGTGGTGATGCTAGTCGGGCGGGCAGGTGCAGGCAGAGAACGGTTGAAAGGCATGCATTTGGTTTTTACTAGCGGGTGGGGTTATATCCTTCCTGTTTGGCCCTGTCCGGGGGTGTCCTCGGATGGGGCCACAGTGTCTCCTGACCCCTCCTGTCTCAGCCTCCAGTATTTATGCTGCAGTAGTTTATGTGTCGGGGGGCTAGGGTCAGTTTGTTTATCTGGAGTACTTCTCCTGTCCTATTCGGTGTCCTGTGTAAATCTAAGTGTGCGTTCTCTAATTCTCTCCTTCTCTCTTTCTTTCTCTCTCTCGGAGGACCTGAGCCCTAGAACCATGCCCCAGGACTACCTGACATGATGACTCCTTGCTGTCCCCAGTCCACCTGGCCATGCTGCTGCTCCAGTTTCAACTGGCCTGGGCCCTAGGACCATGTCCCAGGACTACCTGACATGAGGACTCCTTGCTGTCCCCAGTCCACCTGGCCATGCTCCTGCTCCAGTTTAAACTGTTCTGCCTTACTATTATTCAACCATGCTGGTCATTTATGAACATTTGAACATCTTGGCCACGTTCTGTTATAATCTCCACCCGGCACAGCCAGAAGAGGACTGGCCACCCCACATATGCTCTCTCTAATTCTCTCTTTCTTTCTCTCTCTCGGAGGACCTGAGCCCTAGGACCGTGCCCCAGGACTACCTGACATGATGGCTCCTTGCTGTCCCCAGTCCACCTGACTGTGCTGCTGCTCCAGTTTCAACTGTTCTGCCTTATTATTATTTGACCATGCTGGTCATTTATGAACATTTGAACATCTTGGTCATGTTCTGTTATAATCTCTACCCGGCACAGCCAGAAGAGGACTGGCCACCCCACATAGCCCGGTTCCTCTCTAGGTTTCTTCCTAGGTTTTGGCCTTTCTAGGGAGTTTTTCCTAGCCACCGTGCTTTTACACCTGCATTGTTTGCTGTTTGGGGTTTTAGGCTGGGTTTCTGTACAGCACTTTGAGATATCAGCTGATGTACGAAGGGCTATATAAATAAATTTGATTTGATTTGATTTGATTTGTTTAAGAGCAGTTGGAGGCCACGGAAGGAGTGTTATATGGCATTGAAGTTCGTTTGGAGGTTAGCTAGCACAGTGTCCAAGGAAGGGCCAGAAGTATACAGAATGGTGTTGTCTGCGTAGAGGTGGATCAGGGAATCGCCCGCAGCAATAGCGACATCATTGATGTATACAGAGAAAAGAGTCGGCCCGAGAATTGAAACCTGTGGTACCCCCATAAAGACTGCCAGAGGTCTGGACAACATGTCCTCCGATTTGACACACTGAACTCTGTCTGCAAAGTAGTTGGTGAACCAGGCGAGGCAGTCATTAGAAAAACCAAGTCTATTGAGTCTGCCGATAAGAATACGGTGATTGACAGAGTGAAAGCCTTGGCCAGGTTGATGAAGACGGCTGCACAGGACTGTCTTTTGTTGATGGCGGTTATGATATCGTTTAGTACCTTGAGCGTGGCTGAGGTGCACCCGTGACTGGCTCGGAAGCCGGTTTGCACAGCGGAGAAGGTACGGTGGGATTCGAAATTGTCAGTGATCTGTTTATTAACCTCTTCAACCTATGGGGGCGCTATGTCACTATTGGATAAAAAAAACGTGCCCGTTTTAAGCGCAATATTTTGTCACGAAAAGATGACTATGCATATAATTGCCAGCTTTGGAAAGAAAACACTCTGACGTTTTCAAAACTGCAAAGATATTATCTGTGAGTGCCCCAGAACTGATCTTACAGGCGAAACCAAGATGAAACTTTAAACAGGAAATGAGCAGGATTTTTGACGCTCTGTTTTACTATCGTCTCCTTATAAGGCTGTGAATATGCTGTGAACAAGCTTATGCGCTCTGCCGTTCGTCCAAGATGTCTGCAGCATTGTGACATGTTTGTAGGCATATAAGTCGCTCTGGATAAGAGCGTCTGCTAATTGACTTAAATGTAAATGTAAATAATTGGAAGATTGACCATAAGAGACTACATTTACCTGGTGTCCCGCCCGGTGTCTTGTGTCGAAATTATTGCGTAATCTGTAGGTCCATGTGCGTTCCATTTCTTCAGAAGAGAAAGTCAACTGCCACGAAGGATTTATCGTCGATAGATATGTGAAAAACACCTTGAGGATTGATTCTAAACATCGGTTTGCCATGTTTCTGTCGATATTATGGAGTTAATTTGGAAAAAAGTTCGCGTTTTAATGACTTAATATTTATTTTATTTTTATTTTATTTTTTTTATTACCCAAACGTGATGAACAAAACGGAGCGATTAGTCGACACAAATAATATTTTTTGTAAAAACGGAACATTTGCTATCTAACTGAGAGTCTCCTCATTGAAAACATCTGAAGTTCTTCAAAGGTAAATGATTTTATTTGAATCCTTTTCTGGTTTTTGTGAAAATGTTGCATGCTGAAAGACAGGCATAATCATATGCTAGGCTATCAATACTGTTACACAAATGCTTGTTTAGCTATGGTTCAAAAGCATATTTTGAAAATCTGAGACGACAGTGTTGTTAACAAAAGGCTAAGCTTGAGAGCAAATAGATTCATTTCATTTCATTTGCGATTTTCATGAATAGTTAACGTTGTGTTATGCTAATGAGCTTGCGGATAGATTTACACAATCCTGGATACAGCTTTTTTTCATAGCTGAACGTGATGCAGAAAACAGAGCGATTTGTCCTAAACAAATAATCTTTCAGGAAAAACTGAACATTTGCTATCTGAGAGTCTCCTCATTGAAAACTTCCGAAGTTCTTCAAAGGTAAATTATTTTATTTGAATGCTTTTCTAGTTTTTGGGAAAATGTTGCCTGCTGAATGCTAACGCTAAATGCTATGCTAAATGCTACGCTAGCTATCAATACTGTTACACAAATGCTTGTTTTGCAATGGTTGAGAAGCATATTTTGAAAATCTGAGATGACAGTGTTGTTAACAAAAGGCTAAGCTTGAGAGCAAATAGATTAATTTAATTTCATTTGCGATTTTCATTAATAGTTAACGTTGCGTTATGGTAATGAGCTTGAGGCTGTAGTCACGATACCGGATCCGGGATGGCTCGACGCAAGAAGTTAACTTGGCTTTCGAAGACTTTAGATAGGCAGGGCAGGATGGATATAGGTCTGTAATAGTTTGGGTCTAGGGTGTCACTGTTATGCAGGTGAATGAGGACCCAAAAGCGACTTAACGAAAACAGAGTCTTTATTCCAGTCTTAAGACAAAAGCGATAATCCTGGATATTATCTAGATGAAAGCAAAAACAGGAAAACTGAAATCCACTCGTCAGTAGAGAGTAATGACTGGAGACGCGACCACAGACTGCAGGTCGCTTCGGGAAGGCACCGGCCGTAGCTGACATTGACACCTGCTCACACGCAGCATCTGAAGAAGGTAAAACACGACAGGGTGGAACAAGGACACAGAACAGCGAACATCATACAAGGATCCGACAAGGACAGAAGCGGAAAACAGAGGGAGAAATAGGGACTCTAATCAGAGGGCAAAATAGGGGACAGGTGTGAAAAGAGTAAATGAGGTAGTTAGGAGAATGAGGAACAGCTGGGAGCAGGAACGGAACGATAGAGAGAGAGAGCGAGAGAGGGAGAGAGGGAGGGGGAGAGAGAGGAATAGAAAGAGGGAAAGAACCTAATATGACCAGCAGAGGGAAACGAATAGAAGGGAAAGCACAAGGACAAGACATGACAATATATGACAAAACATGACAGTCACCCCCTTTGAAGAGGGGACCGAAGAGGGGACCACGGAAGCTTTCCAATATTTAGGGATCTCAGACAATACAGAAGAGAGGTTGAACAGGCTGGTAATAGGGGTTGCAACAATGGTGGCGGATAGTTTTAGAAAGAGAGGGTCCAGATTGTCTAGCCCAGCTGATTTGTACGGGTCCAGGTTTTGCAGCTCTTTCAGAACATCTGCTGTCTGGATATGAGTGAAGGAGAAGCTGGGGAGGCTTGGGCAAGTTGCTGCAGGGCAAGTAGCTGCAAGGGATGCGGAGCAGTTGTCCGGGGTTGGGGTAGCCACGACGAAGGCATGGCCAGCCGTTGAGAAATGCTTATTAAAATTTTCGATTATTATGGATTTATCAGTGGTGACCGTGTTACCTCGCCTCAGTGCAGTGGGAAGCTGGGAGGAGGTGCTCTTGTTCTCCATGGACTTTACAGTGTCCCAAAACGTTTTGGAGTTAGAGCTACAGGAAGCAAATTTCTGCTTGAAAAAGCTAGCCTTTGCTTTCCTGACTGACTGTGTGTATTAGTTCCTGACTTCCATGACCAGTTGCATATCGTGGGCACTATTCAATGCTATTGCAGTCCGCTACAGGATGTTTTTGTGCTGGTTAAGGGCAGTCAGGTCTGGAGTGAACCAAGGGTTATATCTGTTCTTAGTTCTGAATTTTTTGAACGGGTCATGCTTATCTAAGATGGTGAGGAAATTACTTTTAAAGAATGACCAGGCATCCTCGACTGACGGGATGAGGTCAATATCCTTCCAGGATACCTGGGCAAGGTCAATTGGAAAGGCCTGCTCGCCTCAGGGCAGTGGGCAGCTGGGAGGAGGTGCTATTGTTCTCTATGGACTAATCGACCGGGCCAGGTCGATTAGCGGATACAGGCAATGAGGCAGTGATCACTGAGATCCTGATTGAAGAAACACAGAGGTGTATTTGGAGGGCAAGTTGGGTGAGGTCACCGCATGTGTGGGAGGTGGGACAAAGGAGCTATTAGAGGTATAATGAGTGGAACTAGGGGCTCCATTGTAAACTAAAACAATGATAACTATCCTAAACAACAGTATACAAGGCATATTGACATATGAGAGAGACATACAGAGAGGCATAAAGCAATCACAGGTGTTGATTTGGAGAGCTAACTAAGACAACAACAGGTGAGACAACAACAGCTAATAAGCTAAAACAACAACAGGTAAAATGGCGATGACTTGGCAGAGAGGGTCGGTTAACTACACACAGGGCCTGAGTTCGCGGCTGGGGCCGACACATAAACAAAAAATAAAACAAACAGAATGGAGTATCATGATTAATGGACAGTCCAGCGGGCATCAGCTATGTAGCCAAGTGATCATAGGGTCCAGGGGGCAGCAATAGGTGGAACAGGGAAGCCGCGGTGTATTCGTTACTATGCAAGTACGCGGGCGACACAGCATTTAAAGTTAGTAGCCCAGGGCTAGTAGAAGCGTCTGCTCCGACATCTGACGGAGGCCGGTTGAAGGCACAGTGGATGGAGTATTCGTCGGCAGACCTGTCGTGGTGGTGCGCCGTGTCGACTAAGGATCCAAGCCAGATGGCGAAAGAGGTATTGTAGTTGGAGTAATTTAGTTTTCTATCCTGGAGATGCGCCTGGCTCACGGCTAACCAGTGCTAGCTTCAGGGTAGGGGCGTTAGCCACTATAGCCACTCTGTAGCAGCGGTGATCTGGTGCCAAGGTTCAGAGTTTATGGCAAGGATACGGTGGAGTAGTGGATTATAGCCGTGTTTGGGTGGAGTCCGGGTGAACAACTGAGTAGGCCGGGAGGTGGGCCTCAGGGATAGTTTCGGTACTGGGTAACTAGGTGGGTGCTAGCTAGCTGAGAAAATCAGGAGAATGGTCCAGGGATTACGGCAGGTATATGGCGTTGTAGTGGAGAGACAGTCCGTTACTGGTAGGCTGGCGAGTATTATCCAAGCTAAAAAAAGGGCTGGTACCTGTGCAGAAAGTAAAGGCCGCTAGCAGTGGCTAACAATGACTAAATAGCTTGTAGCTAATTAGCTGGTTATAAGAGTCCTACCTAGTCGACAGATGTTTCGGAGACCTCATGATCTGTCATAACCAGTTCATAGTCAGCAGGTGTCTGGGTAAATTGTAAAGGCAGCGAGTCAGTATAGACAGGACATTGCTTAGGAGTTGTTAAAATAATGTTATAATATTTCTATATGATCAAGCCATAAATAATCTAGACCTACCTGTAACAATGTCTCTTGTGCTCTTGACAATGATTTCACATGAGGCCTTTGCAGTGGTGTAAATTACCTAAGTAAGAATACTTTAAAGTAATACTTAAAACCTGTTGAGTGTAGGGGGCAGTATTTTGATGTTTGGATGAAAAACGTACCTGAATTAAACTGCCTTTTCCTCAGGCCCAGAAGCTAGAATATGCATATAATTGTCATATTAGGATAGAAAACACTCTAACGTTTCCAAAACGGTCAAAATATTGTCTGTGAGTATAACAGAACTGCTATTGCAGGTGAAAACCAACAAGGAAGTGCCTCTTATTTTGAAAGCTCCCTGTTACATTGCATGCCTTCCCTCTATTTAAAGGGATATCAATCAAATTCCTTTCACTGTGGCTTCCATGTGGTGTGAACAGTCTTTACACATAGTTTCAGCCTTTTATTCTGAAAAATGAGCAAGAACGATCACATCGCGTCAGTGGATGGCTGGTTGACAGCAGAGTTTTGCATGCACAACAGCTTGGAGCAGATATTTTCTCTCTCTCTCCTATTGAAAAAGCTACGATCCCGTTGAAATATTATATATATTGTAAAAACAACATGAGGAACTTTACGGATACAATTTGGAATTTTCTTCTGCCCCGCCATGACCGCTCGAGCCTGTGGATTTCTGAACATAACGCGCCAACCAAATGGAGGTATTTTGGATATAAAAATCATCTTTATGGAACAAAAGGAAAAATGTATTGTGTAACTGGGAGTCTCGTGAGTGCAAACATCTGAAGATCTTCAAAGGTAAGTGATTATTTTTAATGCTTTTCTGACTTTCGTTACCAATCAACTCTGTTTGTAATGTTTTGTCTGCTGAGAGAGATGTCCTTACATAAACGCTTGGTTTGCTTTAGCTGTAAAGCTTTCTTGAAATCTGACACGCCAGGCGGATTAACAACAAGCTAAGCTGTGTTTTGCTATATTGCACTTGTGATTTCATGAAAATTAAATATTTTTTTTGTAATTTAATTTGCAATTGGCGCTGTGCAATTCAGCGGATGTTGACGAAAATGATCCCGCTAACGGGATGGGTGCGCCAAGAAGTTAAGTCGTTTTTTGGGAGTATCTGTACTTTACTATTTATATTTTTGACAACTTTAACTTACTAGATTCAATTTTACTTTTTACTCCAAACATTTTCCTCGACACCCAAAAGTACTCGTTACATTTTGAATGCTTAGCAGGAGAGGAAATGTGTCCAATTCATGCACCGAACATCCTGGGTCTCCCCTACTGCCTCTGATCTGGTGGACTCAATAGACAGAGAACATCCCTGGTCATCCATACTGCCTCTGATCTGGTGGACTTAATAGACAGAGAACATCCCTGGTCATACATACTGCCTGTGATCTGGTGGACTCACTAAACAAAGAACATCCCTGGTCACCCCTCCTGCCTCTGATCTGGTGGACTCACTAAACAAAGAACATCCCTGGTCACCCCTCCTGCCTCTGATCTGGTGGACTCAATAGACAGAGAACATCCCTGGTCATCCATACTGCCTCTGATCTGGTGGACTCACTAAACAAAGAACATCCCTGGTCACCCCTCCTGCCTCTGATCTGGTGGACTTACTAAACAGAGAACATCCCTGGTCATCCCAAAACAACAGTGAATGTGAATGTACATCTTCATGTTGCAATGGTAAAACGTTTGGTATCATTTCCATCTGACACGATCACTTTGGCTTCTCTTAATTTTTGCCTAATATGTTGGCATCCATAACCTTCTTTTTTTTCAACCAATTCTAATGTTAGTTAAAATCAGAATTTTCACAATATTATCGTTATATCGACACACTCGTCACTCCCGTTTAACAACTCTGAATATCTTTGGCACAGTAGACATGAAGACATGTTGCATTCATGTTGCATTCAACTTTTGAAAGGTCAATCATTTTAATTGAAAACAATCATAAGCCCTAGATGCCTTCAATTGACCAATTTATAGGCATTCCCAATTTAGGCCTATTTTTTTGTACCCCTTGATATTGTGATTGTGATGTTATAATTTGAAATCACTTAGTTTGGCGTTAAGTAGTCATAGTTGTGTAAAAGGAAAGATACCTTAACAGAAAATGACTCAAGTAAAAGTTAGTCACCCAGTAATCTTCTACTAGAGTAAAAGTCTAAAAGTTTTGCTTTAAAATATATACGTACTTAAGTATCAAAAATAAATGTAACTGTCACGCCCTGGTCTTAGTATTTTGTGTTTTCTTTATTAATTTGGTCAGACCAGGGTGTGACATGGGTTAATTATGTGGTGTGTTTTGTCTTGGCGTTTTTTGTAGGTATTGGATTGTGGTATAGTGGGGTTATCTAGAAAAGTCTATGGTTGCATGAAGTGGTTCTCAATCAGAGGCAGGTGTTTATCGTTGTCTCTGGGAACCATATTTAGGCAGCCATATTCTTTGAGTGTTTCGTGGGTGATTGTTCCTGTCTCTGTGTTTGTTTGCACCAGCTGTTTAGGTTTTCATGTTACGTTTATTGTTTTTGTACTGTTTGTGTTCTTATTCATTAAACATGAATCTAGTAAGTAACCACGCTGCATTTTGGTCCGATCCTTGCTACACCTCCTCGTCAGAGGAGGAGATAGAAGAAAACCGTAACAGTAACTGCACAAATGTACTTAAGTATTAAAAGTAAAAGTATAAATAATTTCAAATTAAGCAAACCAGATGGCACAATTTTACGTATTTTTATTTTATTTATGGAAAGCCATGGGCACACTCCAACATTCAAACACAATTTATAGACGAAGCATGAGTGAGTTTGCCAGATCAGAGGCAGAGGGTTGACCAGGGTGTTCTCTGTTTAGTGAATCCTCCAGATCAGAGCCAGTAGTGTTTTCTGAAGCCTAGAATTCCCAGCTGGCGATGCCTCATCATGATTGGTTATTCCCCATCACTTGCAAAAATGTCAATTACTATTTCTCCTTTGCTGTACCTCAAACTGTCATGAAAGTCAGCTGTGATAAACTTGTATGAGTTGATTTTACTCCTGGCTCAGTTTGTCCTAACATCCTAAAACCTACTCTGATGGACGTTTTTGTTGTTGTCTTAAAACAGGTTTTAACAGGATTCCTAGGACCTTTTCTGAGACGCTTTGTGGATACGGCCCTAGTCTCTTTTAAATGCCTCAACTTGTTACACACTTCACATTTACACACACACACACACACACACACACACACACACACACACACACACACACACACACACACACACACACACACACACACACACACACACACACACACACACACACTTGGAGCTTAATTTGTGATAGAAGATTACTTCATTTGAATGCCTTTGATGTAGCGTGGCTTCGCTCAAAATGAGTATCTGATCTCAATCCCCTGGACAGCTTCATGTTGGTGTATCGGTATCAACCACTTCCACCACCTCTTTCCCCCTTTCCTCTCCTACAACCTATCCCACCTTCCCTCCCTTCATCCCTCCATTTATTTCATTTACAATTTTAACAAGCATGCTTACGTGCCCCGTCACCCAGGTAATTTATGGAGATAGTGCCGCTGGCTTGGGCCCCCCATTGGCCAATAGCCTCGACACCACGGTAAATGTGTCTTTTGACTGCTAGTGCTGAAATGAGAGCCGCTGACAAGGACAGGAGGAGTAGGGGAAAGCTGCGAGAGAAAGACTGTGGGGGAAAAGGGGCGAGGTAGGTACATGGAAACAAACAAATAAACATAGATAGGGAACTCAGGAGTATTAAGACCAAGATATGAGAGAAGTCTGTAGAGGATGCGTTTTTTTCCCTTCATTGTATGTGACTAGAAATAAATGCTAAATTTCAAGTAAGGTTTATGTGTACAGCCTTGTAGAGACTTTGCAGAGGCCTTGTGTGCCACTTGTTGTAATGATGCCAAAGACAGAGAAAGAAACCTGTGACAGGTTTACCTTTAGTGTATTTTTTCTTCTGTGCAGACATCTAAAGAGGAGATAATGTCCTTCTGTAGCTCAGTTGGTAGAGCATGGCGCTTGTAACGCCAGGGTAGTGGGTTCAATCCCCGGGACCACCCACACGTAGAATGTATGCACACATGACTGTAAGTCGCTTTGGATAAAAGCGTCTGCTAAATGGCATATATTATATTATTATTATTATAAATGTCACTGGGTATAATTATATTTGTTCATGTCAGAGAGATTACAAAAAATGGTAGTGTGGGACTTTGAACTCGGAAAAGCACATTGCTGTTTTCAAGCTCACCTCGAGAAAAGGTATAACTTCAAAGAAGATTTATACCCGAAAAAGATGACAAGCTATGGGCCACATACATGTTAAATGAAAGAAACGTACATTCTAATTAGAAAAAAAACGTATATAACTACAGATAACTCATTTACAGACATGATGTGTCACATGTCTATCTTGAGAACACACCCTGTAATAAAACAACCAAGTCAAGATAATTATCAAGAAAAACATCTCATGATAAAACACTATTCATGTTTATAATGAAACAATCTACTTAATTAAACAAATGTAACTAGTTTGAGATTATAAATACTTTACCAGTACGGATTATTAATCAAAATGTAAAAGAAAAATATAACGAGAACATTTGACATAGAGTTATCCTGTTATAGTCTGTGAACGCCAGAAAGCGAACGCCAGAACGAAACTTCAACAATCTTCACATCAACAATGTCTTTCCTGCGCCAAATAACCTCTTTTGTCCCCATCGAGTGTGTACACGAGGCCCTCTCAAGTTCTCTCAATCTTGATGTCTATTGATGAAGAGAGGGGCAGAGTGAAGGAAGTCTGACAACAAGCAATGAGTCAGAAACACTCCCTCTGGGTTTCTTTGTACTCTTGGGGCATTGATTCCAATCCTTCATGTTGGGAATACAGTACATCACCACTCATCTGAAACATTTAGGTCGGCAGCCTGAATTTTTTTTTATTAACTATGAACGAAAAAGCTATTCCTACAGGCGACAAACAACAAACCCAGCCACCTCCTCCGCCATGTTGTGCACCAATTTCCTATGTCGGTGTTGTTTGCTATTTCCTCGTTGTTATTCAGTTATTTATTTTACATCCGCTCACCTCGTAAGGGCTGCCAACAGGCATTCAATTCATTACAAGATACTTTCTTTTTTATGTTGTCTCAGCTTAATTTGCCTGTTTACCAAGTTACAAAAGTGAGGAGAAGGGAGGGGGGAGGGAGCGGGGGGATAATGTGGCGATTCAGTCATGTCCGTGAGGCCTCTTTAATGTAAGAAAGACAGCTTGTTTCCCTAATTACCAGTGAGGCCTATAGTGGACATCCTGGTTTGTTGTGACCCTCAAATTAGACATCTTCTCTTCTGCACAGGGGATTTTATTTTGCCTGTTGAACTTTCTTCTCATGAATCTTGCCCTGAGGGCAGAATTGAGCGATTTCCGATAGATAGGATAGCTGCAAAGTCAAAATTGGCTATATTATAAACATTAATGATTTTTTTGTTGTTTGTTTTTTGGCCATAATTTAAGATTTGGTTTAGGCCTTAGCGTTAGCACTGTGGTTAAGGTTAGGTATAACGGTTTTCGTCTGGTGAAGGAGAAGAGGACCAAGGTGCAGCGTGGTAAGTGTTCATTTTAATAAGCACAATAAACTGAACACTGAAAAGACAAAAATAATAAAGAGCAAAAACGAAACAGTTCTGTAAGGAATACGCACAAAACAGAAAACAAACACCCACAGCCAAAATGGGGAAAACAGGCTACCTAAGTATGATTCTCAATCAGAGACAACGAATGACACCTGCCTCTGATTGAGAACCATAGAAAACATAGAAAACATAAAAACATAGAAATATAACATAGAAAAAATAACATAGACTACCCACCCCAACTCATGCCCTGACCAACCTAACACATAGACATAAAAAAGGAACTAAGTTCAGAACGTGACATAGGGTTACAGTTGAAGTCGGAAGTTTACAACATACACCTTAGGCAATTACATTTAAACTCAGTTCATCACAATTCCTGACATTTAATCCTAGTAAATATTCTCTGCCTTAGGTCAGTTAGGATCACCACTTTATTTTAAGAATGTGACATGTCAGAATAATAGTAGAGAGAATGATTTATTTTAGATTTAATTCTTTCATCACATTCCCAGTGAGTCAGAGGTTTACATACACTCAACTAGTATTTGATTGGCATTGCCTTTAAATTGTTTAACTTGGGTCAAACATTTAGGGTAGCCTTCTACAAGCTTCCCACAATGTTGGGTGAATTTTGGCCCATTCCTCCTGGCAGAGCTGGTGTAACTGAGTCAGGTTTGTAGGCCTCCTTGCTCGCACACGCTTTTTCAGGTCTGCCCACACATTTTCTATGGTATTGAGGTCAGGCCTTTATGATGGCCACTCCAAAACCTTGACTTTGTTGTCCTTAAAAGCCATTTTGCCACAACTTTGGAAGTATGCTTGGGGTCATTGTCTATTTGGAAGACCCATTTGCGAACAAGCTTTAACTTCCTGACTGATGTCTTGAGATATTGCTTCAACATATCCACATAATTTTCCTACCTCATGCAGCTATCTATTTTGTGAAGTGCACCACACCCTCCCGTAGCAAAGCACCCCCACACCATGATGCTTCCACTCCCATGCTTCACTGTTGAGATGGTGTTCTTCAGCTTGCAAGCCCCCCCCCATTTTCCTCCAAACATAACGATGATCATTATGGCCAAACAGTTCTATTTTTGTTTCATCATACCAGAGGACATTTCTCCAAAAAGTATGATCTTTGTCCCCATGTGCAGTTGCAAACCGTAGTCTGGCTATTTTATGGTGGTTTTGGAGCAGTGTTCCTTGCTGAGCAGCCTTTCAGGTTATGTCGATATAGGAATCGTTTTACTGTGGATGTAGATACTTTTGTATCTGTTTCCTCCAGCAACTTCACGAGGTCCTTTGCTGTTGTCTGGGATTGATTTGTCTGGGATTGATTTGAATTGCTCCCCAGAATGAACCAGACTTGTGGAGGTCTACAATAATTTTTCTGAGATCCTGGCTTCTTTCTTTTGATTTTCCCATGATGACGTTAAATGGATGTCCAGACTCTCTGTGGTCATTAAAGATCCCAATGCACTTATCGTACGATTAGGGATGTTAACCCAGGTGTCCTCGCTAAATTCCCAATCTGGCCCTCAAATCATCACGGTCACCTAATAATCCCCAGTTTACAATTGGCTCATTCATCCCTCTCCTCTCCCATGTAACTATTCCCCAGGTCATTGCTGTAAATGAGAACGTGTTCTCAGTCAACTTACCTGGTAAAATAATGAAAAAAAAATAAAGTCAAGCAAAGAGGCACTGAGTTTGAAGGTACGCCTTGAAAAACATCCACATGTACACCTCCAATTGACACAAATGATGTCAATTAGCCTATCAGAAGCTTCTAATGCCATGACAATTTTCTGGAATTTTCCAAGCTGTTTAAAACTTGTTGAGGATAGGGGGCAGTATTTTCACTTTGGATTAATTGCGTTCCCATAGTGAACTGCATCCTACTCTGTCCTAGATTGCTAATATATGCATATTATTATTACTATTGGATAGAAAACACTCTGAAGTTTCTAAAACTGTTTGAATTATGTCTGTGAGTATAAAATAACTCACAGGGCAGGTAATCTTCCAAACAAGAAGTGAAATTCTGAATGTGGGTCAACTTTGACGTCATCGCTCCTTCCTTTCCCAAAATATATGGATCTGCTAGAACTTCCTACGCCATCCACTAGATGTCCTCATTCAGTAGAACATGGAATGGAGCATTTGGTGTGAACTTTGACCGAATGGGAGAGGAAATAGTCACGGTCTTGGCAGAATGCAATTTCCCTGTGGTGCATTTCTCTGTGGGTGCCACCATCGTTCCATTTGGCTGCAGATGAAAACGTATGATCCGGTTGGAACGTTATTGGATATATATGATAATAACATCCTGAAGATTGATTCTCTACTTAGTTTGACCAGTTTATTCGACCTGGAATATATATTTTTGAAGTTTTCGTGCGAGTTGTCCTGGACCAGCGTCAGCTTTTGGGCACGTGAACTGAAAGTGATAGCAAATGCAGCTAATTGGACACTAGTATTGGACATTATGGAACAAAACAACAATTTATTATGGAACTAGGACTCCTTGCACTGCATTCTGATGAAAGATCATCAAAGGTAAGGGAATATTTATGATGTAATTTCGTATTTATGTTGACTCCAATATGGCGGAGAAATACTTTTACGTCTGAAGTGCTGTCTCAGATTATAGCATGGTAGGCTTTTTTCGTAACGTTTACAAAAAATCTGACACAGCGGTTGCATTAAGAACCAGTTTATCTTTAATTATATGTATAACATGTATCTTTAGTCAAAGTTTATGATGAGTATTTCTGTTATCTGGCGTAGCTTTCTATAATTCCTCTGGATATTTTGGAGGCATTTCTGAACATGGCGTCAATGTAAACTGAGATTTGTGGATATAAATATGCATATTATCGAACAAAACATAAATGTATTGTGTAACATGTCATATGAGTGTCATCTGATGATGATTTTCAAAAGGTTAGTGATGAATTATATCTCTAATCCTGCTTTTGTGACTCTATCTTTGGCTGGAAAAAATGGCTGCGTTTTTTCTTTGATTTGGTGGTGGTCTAACATAAATATATGTTGTGTTTTCGCTGTAAAACATTTGAAAAATCGGACATGATAGGTACATGAACAAGATGTTTATCTTTCATTTGAGGTATTGGACTTGTTAATGTGTGAAAATTAAATATTTCTAAAGAATGTTTTTGAATTCCCTGCGCCACCTTTTCAGCTGAATGGGGGGATGGAGTTCCCCTCGGGGATCGCCTTGCATAATACCATGACATTGTTTTCTGGAATTTTCCAAGCTGTTTACCCTCTCTGAGAGGTAGCGTCCCACCTCGTCAACAGCCAGTGAAATTGCCAAATTCAAAACAACAGAAATCCCTCAAACTTACAAGTATTTTACACCATTTTAAAGATACACTTGTTGTAAATCCAGCTACAGTGTACGATTTCAAAAAGGCTTTACGATGAAAGCACACCAAACGATTATGTTAGGTCAGCACTTAGTCACAGAAAAACACAGCGATTTTTTCAGACAAAGAGAGGAGTCACAAAAAGCAGAAATAGAGATAAAATTAATCACTAACCTTTGATGATCGTCATCAGACGACACTCATAGGACTTCATGTTACACAATACATGTATGTTTTGTTCGATAAAATTAATATTTATATCCAAAAATCTCAGTTTACATTGGTGTGTTATGTTCAGTAGTTCCAAAACATCCAGTGAATTTGCAGAGAGCCACATCAATTTACAGAAATACTCATAAATAAACTCACTAATAAACATTGCTAAAAGATACAAGTGTTATTAATGCAAGCGCTGTGTCAGATTTTTAATAAAAATTACGGAAAAAGCAAACCATGCAATAATCTGAGTACGGCTCTCAGACACAAAAACAAGCCATGCTGTGGAGTCAACAGAAGTCAGAAATTGCATTATAGATATTAACTTACCTTTGATGATCTTCATCAGAATGCACTCCCAGGAATCCCAGTTACACAATAAATGTTTGTTTTGTTTGATAAAGTCCATCATTTATGTCAAAATACCTCCTTTTTGTTTGCGCATTTAGTACAAATCCAAACTCAGGAGGCGCATTCAGGTCCAGGTCCAAGTTCAGATGAAAGTCATATTACAGTTCGTAGAAACATGTCAAACGAAGTATAGAATCAATCTTTAGGATGTTTTTGTCATAAATCTTCAATAATGTTTCAACCGGAGAATTCCTTTGTCTGTATAAATGCAATGGAACGCAGCTAACTCTCACGGGAGCGCGCGAGACTGAGCTCATGGCACTCTGCCAGACACCTGACTCAATCAGCTCTCATTCCCCCCCTCTTTCACAGTAGAAGCCTGAAACAAGGTTCTAAAGACTGCTGACATCTAGTGGAAGCCGTAGGAAGTGTAATATGACCCCAGAGAGACTGTATATTTGATAGGCAATGACTTGAAAAACTACAAAACTCAGATTTCCCACTTCCTGGTTTGGATTTTTTCTCAGGTTTTTGCCTGCCATATGAGTTCTGTTATACTCACAGACATCATTCAAATAATTTTAGAATCTACTAATTATATGCATATTCTAGCTTTTAGGCCTGAGTAGTAGTTTACTCTGGGCAATTTTTTATCCAAGCTACTCAATACTGCCCCTCAGTCCCAAAGAAGTTAAAGGCACATTCAACTTAGTGTATGTACATTCTCACCCACTTTAGTTGTTATACAGTGAAATAATCTGTCTGGAAACAACTGGTGTAAAAATTACTTGTGTCCTGCACAAAGTAGATGTCCTACCTGATTTGCCAAAACTATAGTTTGTTAACAAAAATTTCTGGAAAAACGAGTTTGAATGACTCCAACCTGAGTGTATGTAAACTTCCGACTTCAATATAAGATGTTATGTTTTTGTGGCTGTGACATCTAGTGACCACTCAGCTGCCCCCAGAACAATATTCATGATGAAAAACACTAACCTGCTGATTTTTCAAAAGCCTTGAGCCCACGTCTCTCCTTTCTCCTTCAAATCAGATCAAATCACATTTTATTGGTTGTATACACATATTTAGCAGACGTTACTGCGGGTGTAGCAAAATGCTGGTGTTCCTAGCTCCAACAGTGCAATACTATCTAATAATACACAATAATACAATAATACACACTAATCTAAAAACGTATATAATGAAATTAAGAAACAAAGACATATAAGGATATACATATATATATATTGAACAAAAATACATACGTAACATGTAAAGTGTTGTTCCCATCTTGGGGGTAATAAAAGGCAACTCTAAAATGTACAGTTTTGCAACACAATTCCACAAATGTCTCAAATGTTGAGGGAGCGTGCAACCACTCCAGACTAAGACCTCCACAACCAGCTTCTTCACCTGTGGGATCATCTGAGAGCAGCCACCCGGACAGCCAATGAAACTGACGAGCATTTATGTCTGTAATAGAGCCCTTTTGTAGGGGCAACCTCATTCTGATTGGCTGGGCCTGCCTCCCAAGCCTAATTTATTTATTTCAATTGACTGATTTCCTGATATGAACTTTAACTCCATAAAATATTTTAAATTGTTGCATGTTGCGTTTAGATTTTGGTTCAGTATATATATATATATACATATATACAGTGCATTAGGAAAGTACCCCTTGACTTTTTCAAGGGTTACTTTTGTTATGTTACAGACTTATTTTAAAACATTTTGTTATGTTACAGACTCATTTTTAAAATGAATGAAATCATTTTTTTCTTTCTGATCAATTTACACACAATGTATGTTTTAAGACATTTTTGCAAAAATAAAATTACAAAAATGGAAATATCACATTTACATAGCCAGGTATTTAGAACCTTTCCTCAGCACTTTGTTGAAGCACCTTTGACAGCGACCCTTGTGTCTTCTGGGTTCGACGCTGTGGCCGTGTCGATGTGGATGGGGGTGTCTCCTGAAGTCAACGATCAGCTCCTAGGTTAAGTTGACGTTTAGAGAGAAGTTATGTTCCTGGCACCAATGCCTGGGCCATTACCTCCTCCCTGTAGGCTGTTGCGTCATGGTTGTTAATCAGGCTTGCCACTGTTGTGTCGTCTGCAAAATGAATGATTGAGTTGGAGACGTGCTTGGCCATGTAGCCATGGGTGAACAGGGAGTACAGAACGGAGACATGCTTATTTGAATCGAAATTAGTGTGGCAGATTGCTACATATTGATCCCTGGTTGTGCGTCCTGATCTCCCTTTCTCTCTCTTTCTCCTGTGTGTTCCCTGAAGTAAAACAATTTATGCTAAGACATTGCTAATGAGAGAGCATGGACACAAATAGGGAGTGAGCCTATTCAAATGTGGTGCAATCAGTGGAGAGGGAGCATGTTGCTGACCACATACCAGGTGACTGATGCAAAAGCCAGTGTTTGACATGAAGTCCATATGGCAAGAAGCTGGAGCAAACATCTCACAATCAGATAAACAGAGATAAACACAGAGAGAGAGAGAGAGAGAGAGAGAGAGAGAGAGAGAGAGAGAGAGAGAGAGAGAGAGAGAGAGAGAGAGAGAGAGAGAGACAGAGAGAGAGAGAGAGAGATACTGTAGATAGAGAGAATGAGTGAGGGGAAAAAGAGACAGACAGAGAAAGATAGGGATAGAGGGAAAAAGAGAGAGTGGGAGAAAGAGAGATAGAGGTAGAGAAGGAGAGTGAGAGAGACAGAGAGACAGAGAGACAGGGAGAAAAACAGAGAAAGAGAGAGAGAGAGAGAGAGAGACAAAGGGAGTACAAGAGAGACTGCATGTGCAGGTGACATTGTTCCCGGTGGCACATTAGGAGGCACTGGGACAAAAGCCCAAGTACTCTGTATCTCCTGAGAGGAGAGAGAGAGAGCTGTTATACTGTGGAGGACTGGAGGACGGGAGGACTGGAGGACTGGAGGACTGGAGGACTGGAGGACTGGAGGACGGGAGGACTGGAGGACGGGAGGACTGGAGGACTGGAGGACTGGAGGACTGGAGGACTGGAGGACTGGAGGACTGGAGGACTGGAGGACGGGAGGACTGGAGGACTGGAGGACTGGAGGACTGGAGGACTGGAGGACGGGAGGACTGGAGGACGGGAGGACTGGAGGACTGGAGGACGGGAGGACTGGAGGACTGGAGGACTGGAGGACGGGAGGACTGGAGGACTGGAGGACTGGAGGACTGGAGGACTGGAGGACGGGAGGACTGGAGGACTGGAGGACTGGAGGACGGGAGGACTGGAGGACTGGAGGACTGGAGGACTGGAGGACTGGAGGACGGGAGGACTGGAGGACTGGAGGACTGGAGGACTGGAGGACGGGAGGACTGGAGGACTGGAGGACTGGAGGACTGGAGGACTGGAGGACGGGAGGACTGGAGGACGGGAGGACTGGAGGACTGGAGGACTGGAGGACTGGAGGACTGGAGGACTGGAGAACTGGAGGACTGGAGGACTGGAGGACGGGAGGATAGCCAGGTTTAACATTCAGAAAGTGAAATAATGTATTTGAAGTAGTGTTAACCTGTTGCGACGAGCCATCCCGGATCCAGGATCGTGAATACAGCCTCAAGCTCATTACCATAACGCAACGTTAACTATTCATGAAAATCGCAAATGAAATGAAATCAATATGCTAGCTCTCAAGCTTAGATTTTTGTTAACAACACTGTCATCTCAGATTTTCAAAAATATGCTTCTCAACCATTGAAAAACAAGCATTTGTGTAACACTATTGATAGCTAGCGTAGCATTTAGCCTGACATGCCTGACATTCAGCAAGCAACATTTTCACAAAAACCAGAAAAACATTCAAATAAAATAATTTACTTTTGAAGAACTTTGAAGAACTGCAGATGTTTTCAATGAGGAGACTCTCAGTTAGATTGCAAATGTTCAGTTTTTACAAAAATATTATTTGTGTTGACAAATCGTTCCGTTTTCTCCATCACGTTTGGGTAAGAAAAAAAAAGAAAATTAAGTCATTAAAACGCGATTTTTTTTCCAAATGAACTCCATAATATCGACAGAAACATGGCAAATCGACGTTTAGAATCAATCCTCAAGGTGTTTTTCACATATCTATCGATGATAAATCCTTTGTGGCAGTTGACTTTCTCTTCTGAAGAAATGGAACGCACATGGACCTAGAGATTACGCAATAATTTCGACACAGGACACCGGGCGGACCCCTGGTAAATGTAGTCTCTTATGGTCAATCTTCCAATTATTTACATTTACATTTAAGTCAATTAGCAGACGCTCTTATCCAGAGCGACTTATATGCCTACAAACATGTCACAATGCTGCAGACATCTTGGACGAACGGCAGAGAGCATAAGCTCGTTCACGGCACATTCACAGCCATATAAGGAGACGATAGAAAAACAGAGCTTCCAAAATTCTGCTCATTTCCTGTATGAGTTTCCTCTTGGTTTCGCTTGTAGCATGAGTTCCGTGGCACTCACAGATAATACCTTTGCAGTTTTGAAAACGTCAGAGTGTTTTCTTTCCAAAGCTGCCAATTATATGCATAGTCGAGCATCTTTTCGTGACAAAATATTGCGCTTAAAACGTGCACGTTTTTTAATCCAATAATGACATAGCGCCCCCATAGGTTGAAGAGGTTAACTCTTGTGCTGTCTTAAGGGTCAAACACGAGCAGAGAAAACCCCCTAAATTATATTTTTTCAACTTGAAATTTGATTAGTTTTCTTAGGGTGATCCGAACATTAGAAAAAGTGAAACATCGCCTTTACTCATTTTTCCATGAAAGCTGTACACCATCAGCTGTACAAAAATTGTCTTAGGGTCATATTTCACCCGGGAATGTTATAATATAATTTTCACACGACAAAAACCTCAAAGAATCACACACACATACACACATGAGACATTGAGATGATGTGTTCTAATGATTGAACTCAGCCAGCAGCTCCTGAAGAGGAAGTTAGAAAGAACAAGCCTGAGCTCCCGCCTGCACTCCTCGCAACAAGGGGGAGAGAGGCCTTCTCATCAAAGTTTGCCTTCACCCCCACCACCATTCTAGTTTCTTACCTCCCATTGAGGAACAAGAATGTGGTCCTCCTAAGCACACTGCACAAAACAGCTGAGATCAGAGATCATGAGGATGGAAGCCAGCCATCATCCTGGACTACAACCACAACAAAGGAGGCATAGACAACCTGGACAAGGTGATTGGAACTTACAGCTGCAGGAGGATGACTTCCCGCTGGCCCCTGGTCATCTTCAATAACATCATTGATGTGTCCTCATACAATGCTTTTGTGATATGGAACAAGATCAACCTTACCTGGTTGCCTGATAAGCGGAACAAGAGGATGGTGTTCCTGGAGCAGCTGGGAAAGGCACATTTAACCCCAGACATTCAAAGAAGGGAGCGCCTCCTCCGCACAGTAGCCTCTGCAGCGCTTGTGAAAGCTGTTCAGGGGGCTGAATCTTGTCCTGATCCACCTGAGGCTGCAGCTGGGGCAGACAAGAGGAGGAGATACCAATTCTGCCCCCCACAGAAGGACTGTAAAACAAATACTATGTGCTGCACATGTGAGAAATACATCTGCCATGTCCATGCACACACACTTGCATACTGTCCTACATGTGCTAATCAGAGTTGATTGATTCGTGTTCTTCACATTTGTGTTTTGTATATATTATCTTATTTTATTATTATTTATTCACCCATGTGGATGGGGGCAATGGTTCAAAAATGGGATTAGACTAGTATTTTTGTCGTTGAAATCCTCATTGTACAGAATATAAGAGTATATCACCATGTTGCCAAAAAAGATCAAGACTGTTATTGTTTCACTTCAATGAAATGCATTCAAACTTTCTGCACATTTCTGCTACTTTCTTAGGCTATACAAGTACTATCTCTTGCTAAAAAATGTATGTTTACACCATTGCAATAATAATAATAAAAATACATCTCTATTTTAGTAAAGAAAACAATTATGACAGGTGTGTTGTAATAAAAACGAGCGGTGTCTACTTACTAAATGCAGTGTTTCTGCATTGTGGGAATACCAGGTATTGACAAAGTTTGTGATGAATGACAGGTTGTTTCTTCATGCAAAAAAATATTTTGGGTTTAACATTCAATTAAGCTGCTTTATTTGAGGGGTTTAGTGAAGGTAGGTCATTTTTGACGTTTAGGACAAGGGGAGTACCAGAATGTTAAGACGACACAAAGGTTACATCTTCTCTGTTAGCAACAGGCAGCCTAGCGGTTAGAGAGGCCATCACTGACTGGAGGGTTACCATTTAAAATCTAATTAAATCCCAGTTCATTCCCTGCTGTTGTGCACTTAAGAAAGGCAGTACAACATCAGCTCCCCAGGTACCCAGTGTTGCATCCCCCCCCCTTACCTCTCCCCCTAAGAAAACTGCATATGTATTCGGGAAGTATTCAGACCCCTTGATTTCTTCCACATGTTGTTACGTTTCAAGGTAATTCTCATCAATCTACACACAATACCCCATAATGATGAAGTGAAAACAGGTATTTCAAATGTTTGCAAATGAATAATAAAATGTAAAACGTTGTGCCCTTTGCTACTGTATGAGACTCATACAGTGTATCAGGTGCATCCTGTTTCCATTGATAACCCATGATATGTTCCTACAACTTGATTGGAGTCCACCTGTGGTAAATTCAATTGATTGCACATGATTTGGAAAAGCACACACCTGTCTATATAAGGTCCCACAGTTGACAGTGCATGTCCAAGAAAAAACCAAGCCATGAGGTCGAAGGAATTGTCCATAGAACTCCAAGACAAGATTGTGTCGAGGCACAGATCTGGGGCAGAGTACAAATGTCTCCCAAGAACACAGTGGCATCCATATTAAATGGAAGTAGTTTGGAACCACCAAGACTCTTCCTAGAGCTGGCCTCCTGGCCAATCTGAGCAATCGGGGGACAAGGTCCTTGGTCAGGGAGGTGACCAAGAACCCGATGGTCACACTGACAGAGCTCCAGAGTTCCTCTGTGGAGATGGGAGAACCTTCCATAAGGACAACCATCTCTGCAGCACTCCACCAATCAGGCCTTTATGGTAGAGTGCCCAGACGGAAGCCACTCCTCAGTAAAAGGGACCTAAATTACTCAGACCATAAAACCAAGATTGAACTCTTTGGCCTGAATGCTAAGCATCACATCTAGGGGAATGCTGGGACCATCCCTACTGTGGAGCATGGTTGGTGGCAGCATCATGCTGTGGGGATGTATTTTAGCGGCAGGGACTGGAAGACTATTCAGGATCGAGAGAAAGATGAACGAAGCAAAATACAGAGAGATCCTTGATGAAAACCTTCTCCAGAGCGCTCAGGAACTCAGACTGGGGTGAAGGTTCACCTTCCAACAGGACAATGACCCTCAACACACTGCCAAGACAATGCAGGAGAGGCTTCGGGACAAGTCTCTGAATGTCCTTGCGCGGCCCAATCTCTCTGGAGAGACCTGCAAATAACTGTGCAGCAACGCTCCCCATCCAACCTGACAGAGTTTGAGAGGATCTGCACTGTAGAATGGGAGAAACTCCCCAAAATACATGTGTGCCAAGCTGGTAGAATCTTTCCCAAGAAGACCCGAGGCTGTCATCTCTGCCAAAAGTGCTTCAACAAAGTACTGCATAAAGGGCCTGAATACTTATGTAAATGGGATATTTCTATTTTTTATAAATGTGCAAAATTGTCTAAAAACCTGTTTTCGCTTTGTCATTATTGGGAAGATTGATGAGGGGAAAAAAATAATTGTATACATTTTAGAACAAGGCTATAAAGTAACAAAATGTGGGAAAAGTCAAGGGGTCTGAATACTTTCGGGAATGCACTGTATGTGCTTTTATGTGTGTCTTTCGGAGGAGTTGGTTTAAAAGTTGAAGTCAAACTTTGCGTGGGTCTTGTGTGCAATGACCAATAAAGTGATCTTTATCTGATTTTGATACAGTATGTTTTGAGCTTATAAAAAATGTGTTTTGTGCATATAATTTTTTATGGATAAAATATTGAATTTGCCCTTTACTACCAAAACCCATAGAAACGCATTGAATAACAGATTCATAAATGGCAAAATCAAAGATATAAAACACTTTTTCATACGGAATAAGGTTTTTGAAGTGTCTGTCTAGGAGATATAAGAAAGCTCAGGAAATATACAAATATACGCTCAAAAGTTTGGGGTCACTGGCAGCTTCATTAAATAGCACCGGCAAAACAACAGTTTCAATGTCAACAGTGGAGAGGCGACTCCGGGATGCTGGTCTTCTAGGCAGAGTTGCAATCAAAAAGCCATATCTCAGACTGACCAATAAAAATAAAATATTAAGATTGGAAAAAGAACACAGACACTGAACAGAGGAACTCTGCCTAGAAGGCCAGCATCCCTGAGTCACCTCTTCACTGTTGACGTTGAGACTGGTGTTTTGCGGATACTATTTAATGAAGCTGCCAGCTGAAGACTTGTGAGTCATCTGTCTCTCAAACTAGACACTCTAATGTACTTGTCCTCTTGCTCAGTTGTGCACCAGGGCCTCCCACTCTTCTTTCTATTCTGGTTAGCGTTGTACGAGATCTTCAGTTTCTTGGCAATTTCTCGCATGGAATTGCCTTCATTTCTCAGAACAAGAATAGACTGATGAGTTTCAGTTTTTTGTTTCTGGCCATTTTGAGCCTGTAATTGAACCCACAAATGCTGATGCTCCAGATATTCAACTAGTCTAAAGAAAGCCAGTTTTAATCAGCACAACAGTTCTGAGCTGTGCTAACATAATTCCAAAAGGGTTTTCTAAAGATCAATTAGCCTTTTAAAATGATAAACTTGATTAGCTAACACAATGTGCCATTGGAACACAGGAGCGATGGTTGCTGATAATGGGCCTCTGTACGCCTATGTAGATATTCCATAAAAAAATCAGATGTTTCCAGCTACAATAGTCATTTACAACATTAACAATGTCTACACTGTATTTCTGATCAAACTTTTCAATGGTAGTTTATATTAAATTAAATTAAATTAATTTGGCGCAAAACTACCTCCATACTTGCATTCTTTTTTCAAACCAATACCGGTTACATTCAGATGAGTCCCTTGACTCTTGTGGTGGAAGTAGATGTAGAGCATTTGTCAAATCCTTTTTTGAGGAAATAAAATCACCTCTGTAGCTCGGCCACCTTTCACGGCATATGCGGAAGGCCGCAATAGGCGGATGTGATAGATTGAGACGCAGACCATGCCAAAATATATATCTCTAGCTTATGCTACTTAGATTGACGCACCGGTGCCTCAATAGAGTCTTAAGGATTAATATAATAAAAATCGACTCTAGGGGGGTTTAAGAACTCTAATACATGTTTGTCATTGTATGCAATATTTTGTTAATGACTGTCACAAACAATGAGCATTTCCACTGGCTTTGTTCACTTCCATTCTGTAACACAATGAAGAGGTTTTGTACCACCTGCGCTCTGAGTCAGGAAGAGGCTGCTACTTTGATTATAGGGGATGGAGTATATCTGCAGTCAGTGGCACCACACCCCGCTGGGATAAGTGGTGGTTAAGACACAGTGCATCCTGGGTAGTCTCAGAGAAGGTAGTGGGCATGCCGAAAGATGCGCTACACACGATTCCCCTGAAAGTGAGCAAAACAAATAAGAGTAGGGGTAAAAGAAAGGAGATTAAATTTTACAAAACATCCAGAAGATTAAGTTGGATTGAGTACATGATGTTTTTAGCCTAGCGCTGCTAGCTAGCGGGGATAGGTTGTGTTGTGAGGTAGTGCAGGGAGCACAGGATAAAGGAGAGTGATGGTAAGTGATAGTTCACATTGCCTTTATAATCGCAGTGTTAGCTCAGACATCTGCAGGAGATGAGTAGTAATATTTGTCCTAGCACAGCATTTGGATTTGGCCCCAAGTTACAAGCCCCTCTGTTGTGGGTGTAATTATGTTTCTCTTATCTGCTGTATGTCCTCAAACACACAGAGCAGAGATCCTCTACCCAAATTTGAGCAGAGTTCAGACTGAAGAGAAAAACAGAGTGGAATCAACAGACTGATATAAATATACAGTATATACAGACAGATATAGCCCATCTGTAAACATCTGTAACCAGCCCATCTATCTACCTACCTCATCCCCATACAGTATTTATTTATTTATCTGGCTCCTTTGCACCCCTCTGTATCTCTACTTGCACATTCATCTTCTGCACATCTACCATTCCAGTGTCTATATTGTAATTACTTCGCCACCATGGCCTATTTATTGCCTTAACTCCCTTATCTTACCTCATTTGCACTAACTGTATCTAGACTTTTGTTTTCTTTTGTTCTACTGTATTATTGACTATGTTTTGTTTATTCTATGTGTAACTCTGTGTTTTTGTATGTGTCAAATTGCTATGCTTTATCTTCGCCAGGTCGCAGTTGCAAATGAGAACATGTCTACCTGGTTAAATAAAGGTGAAATAAAAAAATGTAAAAAATGTAAAATAAATATCAAACTTGTAGACTGTAGACTGTGGCTATTTAAATATCTATTTTCACTTGGATCATTTTATGAAGGTCCAGTGCATGGCGGTATAGCAATATATACTGTACTGTGGATAACATTGTAGACAGTAACTACAGTGCTAACTGTAGCACTACCTCGCTGATTCAATGTTAGGGCTTTATCATTGATTTTCTGTCCACCTCAGTAGGGCAACACCACCGGACTCTTGGATTCTGTGGATGGACTGAGGGACAGTAGAGATTGGTAGGGTACATGCTGTTAGTGGTGGAGGGCAGAGAACAGGGTCACTGACTGGAATGATACAGAACATAGGCTTTACCTGCAGAATAGCAAAGCCTCGCACATTCTCTCTTTGCAAAAGACCAATGTGAAGGTGTGTGCAGCAAGCACTGTTAACAACCTGTCTGGATCATATATATATATATATATATATATATATATTTAATTAAGGTATCAAACATCCTACCCAGTATAGGGAATGTAAACAATAACAGACATAAAAACAAACACAAATGACATGTTACCTATAGCCTCACCAGAATAGCTGACGAAACACAATATAAAATGTGTGGATAATGAGGTACAGTGCACAACTATCCATTCACTAGTGCATGTCGGCCATACACACATACAGAATAAAACAGAGCATATGTACTTTTATCTTACTTTTCCCTGGGTCAACTGAATGCATACAACATGAAAGCGCGTTAGCATCAAGAGGAGAGCAAAGAAAAAGAGAAAGCTGAAGTGGGAGTAGGTGGTGGGGTATCATGTTAGCTACTAGAGGTGTGGATGTATCATGTTAGCTACTAGAGATGTGGAGGTATCATGTTTAGAACTATAGGTGTGGATGTATAATGTTAGCTACCAGAGATGTGGATGTATCATGTTAGCTACCAGAGGTGTGGATGTATCATGCTAGCTACTAGAGATGTGGAGGTATCATGTTAGCTACTAGAGGTGTGGATGTATCATGTTAGCTACTAGAGATGTGGAGGTATCATGTTTAGAACTATAGGTGTGGATGTATCATGTTAGCTACCAGAGATGTGGATGTATCATGTTAGCTACCAGAGATGTGGATGCATCATGTTTAGAACTAGAGATGTGGATGTATCATGTTAGCTACTAGAGGTGTGGATGTATCATGTTAGCAACTAGAGGTGTGGATGTATCATGTTTACCACTAGAGATGTGGATGTATCATGTTAGCTACTAGAGGTGTGGATGTATCATGTTAGCTACCAGAGATATGGATGTATCATGTTTAACACTAGAGATGTGGATGTATCATGTTAGCTACCAGAGGTGTGGATGTTTAACACTAGAGATGTGGATGTATCATGCTAGCTACTAGAGATGTGGATGTATCATGCTAGCTACTAGAGATGTGGATGTATCATGTTAGCTACCAGAGGTGTGGATGTATCATGTTTAGAACTAGAGGTGTGGATGTACCATGTTTAGAACTAGAGATGTGGATGTATCATGTTTAGAACTAGAGATGTGGAGGTATCATGTTCAGAACTAGAGATGTGGATGTATCATGTTTAACACTAGAGATTTGGAGGTATCATGTTAGCTACCAGAGATGTGGATGTATCATGTTTAGAACTAGAGATGTGGATGTATCATGTTAGCAACTAGAGGTGTGGATGTATCATGTTTACCACTAGAGATGTGTATGTATCATGTTAGCTACCAGAGATGTGGATGTATTATGTTTACCACTAGAGATGTGGATGTATCATGTTAGCTACTATAGGTGTGGATGTATCATGTTAGCAACTATAGGTGTGGATGTATCATGTTTACCACTAGAGATGTGGATGTATCATGTTAGCAACTAGAGGTGTGGATGAATCATGTTTACCACTAGAGGTGTGGATGTATCATGTTAGTTACCAGAGATGTGGATGTATCATGTTAGCTACCAGAGATGTGGATGTATCATGTTTAGAACTAGAGGTGTGGATGTATCATGTTAGCTACCAGAGATGTGGATGTATCACGTTTAGAACTAGAGGTGTGGATGTATCATGTTAGCAACTAGAGGTGTGGATGTATCATGTTTAACACTAGAGATGTGGATGTATCATGTTTAACACTAGAGATGTGGATGTATCATGCTAGCTACTAGAGATGTGGATGTATCATGTTAGCTACTAGAGGTGTGGATGTATCCTGTTAGCTACCAGAGGTGTGGATGTATCATGTTAGCTACTAGAGGTGTGGATGTATCATGTTAGCTACCAGAGGTGTGGATGTATCATGTTAGCTACTAGAGGTGTGGATGTATCATGTTAGCTACCAGAGGTGTGGATGTATCATGTTAGCTACTAGAGGTGTGGATGTATCATGTTAGCTACCAGAGGTGTGGATGTATCATGTTAGCTACTAGAGGTGTGGATGTATCATGTTAACTACTAGCAATGTGGATGTATCATGTTAGCTACCAGAGGTGTGGATGTATCATGTTAGCTACTAGAGGTGTGGATGTATCATGTTAACTACTAGCAATGTGGATGTATCATGCTAGCTACCAGAGATGTGGATGTATCATGTTTACCACTAGAGATGTGGATGTATCATGTTTACCACTAGAGATGTGGATGTATCATGTTAGCTACTAGAGATGTGGATGTATCATGTTAGCTACCAGAGGTGTGGATGTATCATGTTTACCACTAGAGATGTGGATGTATCAGGTTTAGAACTAGAGATGTGTATGTATCATGTTTAGAACTAGAGATGTGGATGTATCATGTTTAGAACTAGAGGTGTGGATGTATCATGTTAGCTACCAGAGGTGTGTATGTATCATGTTAGCTACCAGAGATGTGGATGCATCATGTTTAGAACTAGAGATGTGGATGTATCATGTTTAACACTAGAGATGTGGATGTATCATGTTCACCACTAGAGATGTGGATGTATCATGTTAGCAACTAGAGGTGTGGATGTATCATGTTTACCACTAGAGATGTGGATGTATCATGTTAGCTACTAGAGATGTGGATGTATCATGTTAGCTACCAGAGATGTGGATGTGTCATGTTTAGAACTAGAGATGTGGATGTATCATGTTAGCAACTAGAGGTGTGGATGTATCATGTTAGCTACTAGAGATGTGGATGTATCATGTTAGCTACAAGAGATGTGCATGTATCATATTAACTACTATAGATGTGGATGTATCATGTTAGCTACTAGAGATGTGGATGTATCATGTTTAGAACTAGAGATGTGGATGTGTCATGTTTAGAACTAGATATGTGGATGTATCATGTTAGCAACTAGAGGTGTGGATGTATCATGTTAGCTACTAGAGATGTGGATGTATCATGTTAGCTACAAGAGATGTGCATGTATCATATTAACTACTATAGATGTGGATGTATCATGTTAGCTACTAGAGATGTGGATGTATCATGTTTAGAACTAGAGATGTGGATGTGTCATGTTTAGAACTAGATATGTGGATGTATCATGCTAGCTACCAGAGATGTGGATGTGTCATGTTAGCTACCAGCGATGTGGATGTATCATGATTAACACTAGAGATGTGGATGTATCATGTTAGCTACTAGCAATGTGGATGTATCATGTTAGCTACTAGCAATGTGGATGTATCATGTTAGCTACTAGCAATGTGGATGTATCATGTTAGCTACTAGCAATGTGGATGTATCATGTTAGCTACTAGAGATGTGGATGTATCATGTTAGCTACCAGAGGTGTGGATGTATCATGTTAGCTACTAGAGGTGTGAATGTATCATGTTAACTACTAGCAATGTGGATGTATCATGTTAGCTACTAGAGGTGTGGATGTATCATGTTTAACACTAGAGATGTGGATGTATCATGTTTACTACTAGCAATGTGGATGTATCATGTTAGCTACTAGAGATGTGGATGTATCATGTTAGCTACTAGAGGTGTGGATGTATCATGTTAGCTACCAGAGGTGTGGATGTATCATGTTAGCTACTAGAGGTGTGGATGTATCATGTTAACTACTAGCAATGTGGATGTATCATGTTAGCTACCAGAGGTGTGGATGTATCATGTTAGCTACTAGAGGTGTGGATGTATCATGTTAACTACTAGCAATGTGGATGTATCATGCTAGCTACCAGAGATGTGGATGTATCATGTTTACCACTAGAGATGTGGATGTATCATGTTAGCTACTAGAGATGTGGATGTATCATGTTAGCTACCAGAGGTGTGGATGTATCATGTTTACCACCTAGAGATGTGGAAGTATCATGTTAATAATGGAATAGGGACGGGCCCTAGCTAGCTCATTTAAATTACTTATGATAGCTTCTGTTATTGTAGGAATTACCTGGGTTCTGTAACCAATTTGCTCTCCTTCATTCCTACTATGAGGCACATGGGTGGGAGTGAATTAAAGGAACTCTAAATCAATATGTCTAGTACAGAGAAGAAAAAAAGGAGGGAGAGAGAGAGAGAGAGAGAGAGAGGCAGTGAGAGAGAGGACAAGTTCCTGTTGGCCTATATATTACATAACACGGGACAACAGGAAGGGTGGAAAGATACATTTACAAAACCTGGAATGGAAGAAAAACAGAGTGAGTTTAAGTAGGGAGAAGGGGGAGGGTAAGTAATTATCCTTTCAAGCCTAATTTGAGGTGCTGTTTGAAATTAACCTATGCAAATGAGTGGGCTACAACACGCCACCACAGTGAGGACCGCAGTGATTCAGCCGTAACAAGAACAGGTTGGGTATGTTTTTTTTTTACATGATCGCCAATCCTTCATGTGGCCATTGTTTCCCAAGCAAACTATATACTGGATATAGGGTCACAAAATGTCCCAGATTGTGTGGGACTGTCCCACATTTTGTCCCAAGTCGCGCGTCTCGCAACCAAAGGATCATGTCCCGCCTTTAATCCACAAATTAAAATTTAAAAAGGTGATTTGTCCCGTATTTCAGTCAGACAATCCAACCTGTCTCTTTTTGCAGTCACGTTGTGCTTATGACAACATATACTGTATACAGTTGAAGTCAGAAGTTTAACATACACTTATGTTGGAGTCAATAAAACTTGTTTTTCAACCACTCCACAAATTTCTTTTTAACAAACTATAGTTTTGGTAAGTCGGTTAGGACATCTACTTTGTGCATGACACAAGTAATTTTTCAACAATTGTTTGCAGACAGATTATTTAACTTATAATTCATTGTATTACAATTCCAGTGGGTCAGAAATTTACATACACTCAGTTGACTCTGCCTTTAAACAGCTTGGAAAATTCCAGAAAATTATGTCATGGTTTTAGAAGCTTCTGATAGGCTAATTGACATAATTTGAGTCAATTGGAGGTGTACCTGTGGATGTATTTCAAGGTCTACCTTCAAACTCAGTGCCTCTTTGCTTGACATCATGGGAAAATCAAAAGAAATCAGCCAAGACATCAGAAAAAAGTTGTAGACGTCCACAAGTCTGGTTCATCCTTGGGAGATATTTCCAAACGCCTGAAGGTACCACGTTCATCTGTACACACAATAGTATGCAAGTATAAACATCATGGCACCACGCAGCCGCCATACCGCTCAGGAAGGAGAAGTGTTCTGTCTCCTAGAGATGAATGTACTTTGGTGCGAAAAGTGCAAATCAATTCCAGAACAACAGCAAAGGACCTTGTGAAGATGCTGGAGGAAACGGGTAGAAAAGTATCTACATCCACAGTAAAAAGAGTTCTATATCGACATAACCTGAAAGGCCGCTCAGCAGGGACGATGCCACTGCTCCAAAACTGCCATAAAAAAGCCAGACTACGGTTTGCAATTGCACATAGGGACAAATATCGTACTTTTTGGAGAAATGTCCTCTGGTATGATGAAACAAAAATAGAACTGTTTGGCTATAATGACCATTGTTATGTTTGTCGTTAAAAGGGTATGCTTGCAAGCCGAAGAATACCATCCCAACCGTGAAGCACAGGGGTGGCAGCATTATGTTGTGGAGGTGCTTTGCTGCAGGAGGGACTGGTGCACTTCATAAAATAGATGGCTGCGTAAGGTGAGAAAAATGGACAAATGGACAATGACCCCAAGCATACTTCCAAAGTTGTGGCAAACTGGTTTAAGGACAACAAAGTCAAGGTATTGGAGTGGCCATCAAAAAGCCTATAGAACATTTGTGGTCAGAAATGAAAAAGCGAGCAAGGAGACCGACAAACCTGACTCGGTTACACCAGCTCTGTCAGGAGTAATGGGCCAAAATTCACCCAACATTGTGGGAAGCTTGTGGAAGGCTACCCGAAACGTTTTACCCAAGTTAAACTATTTAAAGGCAATACTACCAAATACTAATTGAGTGTATGTACATGTCTGACCCAATGGGAATGTGATGAAAGAAATAATTCTGAAATAAATTACTCTAACTATTATTCTGACATTTCACGTTCTTAAAATAAAGTGGTGATCCTAACTGACCTAAAACAGGGAATTTTTACTAGGATTAAATGTCAGGAATTGTGAAAAACTGAGTTTAAATGTATTTGGCTAAGGTGTATGTAAACTTCTGACTTCAACTGTCTATCATAAGAGTGTGATACCGGTACTGTTGAACACATCTCCAATCGTTGTTGAGATCTGATATTCTGCACAGCGCGAAATGAGACATAGGCAAATGTTATATTTTCAAGCCAATCCATTTGTCAAATCCTTTCAGGCTTAATCCCAGCAAAATTTGGTGAGGACAGATAACTAAAAATGTGCTTCTAACGAAGAGCTGTACAAGTAAGTAGGCCTACATAGCCATGTTAGGCCGAAAGATACAAGGTAATTTCGTCAAACTTGCGAGGCGCTCCATGCTCAGTAGTTGCTCACTTAAAATAGTACTAGGCTATGTGTGCTTCAATTAGCTCACTTTTGTGTGCAGTAGGAGGGAGAGTTTTGCGTGCAGTAGAAGGGAGAGTTTTGCGTGCAGTAGAAGGGAGAGTTTTGTATGTAGTAGAAGGGAGAGTTTTGTATGCAGTAGGAGGGAGAGTTTTGTGTGCAGTAGAAGGGAGAGTTTTGTGTTTAGTAGGAGGGAGAGTTTTGCGTGCAGTAGAAGGGAGAGTTTTGTATGCAGTAGAAGGGAGAGTTTTGTGTACAGTAGGAGGGAGAGTTTTGTGTGCAGTAGGAGGAAGAGTTTTGTGTGCAGTAGGAGGGAGAGTTTTGTGTGCAGTAGGAGGAGAGTTTTGTGTGCAGTAGGAGGAAAGTTTTGTGTGCAGAAGGAGGCAGAGTTTTGTGTGCAGTAGAAGAGAGAGTTTTGTGTACAGTAGGAGGGAGAGTTTTGTGTGCAGTAGGAGGGAGAGTTTTGTGTGCAGTAGAAGGGAGAGTTTTGTGTACAGTAGGAGGAGAGTTTTGTGTGCAGTAGGAGGAGAGTTTTGTGTGCAGAAGGAGGGAGAGTTTTGTGTGCAGTAGGAGGAGAGTTTTGTGTGCAGTAGGAGGGAGAGTTTTGTGTATCGAGGTGCTGCCAACATTTTTTTGTATTAATGTAGGCTACACTGTCCCGTTAATTTCCCACATGTTGGTATTTAAAATGTGATCACACTAGATATTCTACTGAGGACTGAAGTATTTCATATATATATATATATATATTAATACTTTATTGAACTTGCGGTTGAGAATAAATAAATATATTACTGTAAATTGGGATGGATTTTTGGGATATGTCTTAATTGTGCTGGCAAGAGTTTATGTTCTTTGCTCTTTGAAACCGTGATATTATGCAGGGCTAACATGTGGGGGGATATGATGATTAGGTCACATTAATGCGATTCTCACAGGAGCAGTCTATTGGATTATCATTTAGACTGGCCTAAAGCCACTCCTGACCCTGGCTAACCTCTGCTACAGTTTAAAGAAGAATCTATCCCTTGTGTGTGTGTGTGTGTGTGTGTGTGTGTGTGTGTGTGTGTGTGTGTGTGTGTGTGTGTGTGTGTGTGTGTGTGTGTGTGTGTGTGTGTGTGTGTGTGTGTGTGTGTGTGTGTGTGTGTGTGTGTGTGTGTGTGTGTGTGTGTGTGTGTGTGTGTGTGTGTGCGTCCATGCTTGTGTGTGTATTGTGAACAAAAAATATTCCTCAAGTGTTTGTGTCTGTTTGCAATTTGTGTTTGCAAGTGTATAATGTGTGTGTGTGTGTGTGTGTGCGTCCATGCTTGTGTGTGTATTGTGAACAAAAAATATTCCTCAAGTGTTTGTGTCTGTTTGCAATTTGTGTTTGCAAGTGTATAATGTGTGTGTGTGTGTGTGTGTGTGTGTGTGTGTGTGTGTGTGTGTGTGTGTGTGTGTGTGTGTGTGTGTGTGTGTGTGTGTGTGTGTGTGTGTGTGTGTGTGTGTGTGTGTGTATAATGTGTGTGCGCTTAGGCTTATAATTGTTTCTTCAAAAGCACTCCTGAGGAGGAAAGCAGACAAACAGGGAGCGGCGAGTGCCAGAGAGGGGGAACATGTTTAACTGGAGGAGATGAAATGAAACGTGGTGATTTCCCTGACGTCTGCTCCCTCTTAGCAGCTGCTTGCCTCTCTTTGTACCGAATGCTCCTAATATTTATTTATTTGTTTGCGGTGCTCTTTCGCCCCCCCCCCCGTTCAGTTCAACACCCTATGTTCTGCCTTACATTTTTATTCTCATCCCTCCCACTCTGCACTCAGAATTTATCTTTGTTAACCTCTCTTTCTCTACATGGGTTCAAATTGTATTTATTTTTGTTTAAAATACTTTGAGCATTTGTAATGAGCCTGCCTGGAGTACCAGGTGGACGGGGTTTGTGCTTTTGGGACTATTCCATTGCTTCCATTGTGCCAGATAAACTCAGTCATTCACAGCTAATGTCTCTGAAAGAAAACATATACTATTTGAACCCAGGTATGCAAAGTGCTCTGTCTGTCCACCCAGAACCTTGGTCATTGGGTCACAGTATGAATCGTTTTCTTCTTTATGATCAGCTTGTGATCTAAATGCTAATGAAGAAGGGGCGGAGGCTGTCAGAGGAACTAACTAACTCCTTGGCTGAGTTTGATGAACAGCCCTCAGCATGGGAAGTTAATGGTGAAGTGGGGCACTGGAGTGATGTGATTACACTGATTCATTAGTCTTCATTTATTCTGTCATTTCCTTTTTTTCGCCAAACAACTTCTCCAACCTAAAAGTGATCATAAGAGTATTCATTCCTCGCGGGGGTGCGTTCAAGACCCTGTGGTGCTGTTTATTCCTGGTGGAGGTATGTTCAAGACCCTGTGGTGCTGTTTATTCCTGGTGGAGGTGCGTTCAAGACCCTGTGGTGCTGTTTATTCCTGGTGGAGGTGTGTTCAAGACCCTGTGGTGCTGTTTATTCCTGGTGGAGGTACGTTCAAGACCCTGTGGTGCTGTTTATTCCTGGTGGAGGTACGTTCAAGACCCTGTGGTGCTGTTTATTCCTGGTGGAGGTGTGTTCAAGACCCTGTGGTGCTGTTTATTCCTGGTGGAGGTGTGTTCAAGACCCTGTGGTGCTGTTTATTCCTGGTGGAGGAACGTTCAAGACCCTGTGGTGCTGTTTATTCCTGGTGGAGGTGCATTCAAGACCCTGTGGTGCTGTTTATTCCTGGTGGAGGTGCGTTCAAGACCCTGTGGTGCTGTTTATTCCTGGCGGGGTGTGTTCAAGACCCTACTGTTTATTTTGACATGTTGCCCAACTTGTTCAAAGTATCTGTAAAGATCGGTTGAGACGTCATGGTGCAGTCTGGAATAGACGTGGTTATGGTGACAAGTTAGGACCGTAAACGTCAAAGGAACAAGCAAAGTTGTTTAATTACCAAACATGTTGTGAACAACCATGTGATGGATGGAAATCAGCGTTGCTCAAAACCAAATAATGAAGGTAAACTGTGCCAATGCATGCAAGATAATATGATAATAAGATATTAAGATGATAAGATAATGTGATAACATTATAATAAGAAAATATGATAACATGATATTTTGATAATATGATAATAAGCTATGACAATATGGTAATATGATAATATGATAATAGGATACTATGATAATTTTATAATATGATAACATTAGAATATATGATAATACGATTATATGATAATACTATAATAAGATACGACAATATGGTAAAATGATAATATGATATGATTCTATGATAAGATGATAATATGATATGATTATTTGATAATATGATAATATGTTAATGAGAAACTATGATAATAGCTACCATAAGATAAGTCAGATAGATCTACCTACTCCCCTTTTTTGCCTTTCTTTGAAATCCCACCCTGATGTGTTGAAAGCCCACCCTGATGTGTTGAAAGCCCACACTCATGTGTTGAAAGCCCACACTCATGTGTTGAAAGCCCACCCTGATGTGTTGAAATCCCACCCTGATGTGTTGAAAACCCACCCTGATGTGTTGAAAACCCATCCTGATGTGTTGAAATCTCACCCTGATGTGTTGAAATCCCACCCTGATGTGTTGAAATCCCACCCTGATGTGTTGAAATCCCACCCTGATGTGTTGAAATCTCACCCTGATGTGTTGAAAGCCCACCCTGATGTGTTGAAATCTCACCCTGATGTGTTGAAAGCCCACCCTGATGTGTTGAAAGCCCACCCTGATGTGTTGAAAGCTCACCCTGATGTGTTGAAAACCCACCCTGATGTGTTGAAAACCCACCCTGATGTGTTGAAAACCCACCATGATGTGTTGAAAGCCCACCCTGATGTGTTGAAAGCCCACCCTGATGTGTTGAAAGCCCACCCTGATGTGTTGAAAACCCACCCTGATGTGTTGAAAACCCACCATGATATGTTGAAAGCTTAAATCTGACATTCTTTGCACCCAAAAAAATTTGAGTCGTGATGGAAGCAAACAAACGCACTTGATGTGACTGTTTCCCAATGACACCCAAGGACATTGAAAAATACCAAAACATATGCTGAAGTGACATCACACAATGTCAAACCATTGAAAAAATAAAAAGTCCCCTTCAGTTGAGAAAACATTTGAAATGAAGGCAATCTCTATCCTTTTAAAATGTAAATGCACTCAGCTTGCACATTTGAAGAAATCATGTTATTAGGAATCCAGTGTTGGCATTGGATGAGGCGACCATTGATACAGGCTTTCTCTTCCTTAAATGGGGAGTATTTGTCCTCCCTTTTCCTCCATCTCTGACTGTCTGTCGGTGGTGGGGTTTAGTGTGAAAAGGTCAGTGTGTTCTCATCATGCTCATACTTGCCCAGTGACAGGCGGATATCATTGCTACTTAAACACACATATCAACTTACGGAGCACATGCATGCACACGCCCACACGCCCACACGCGCACACGCCCACACGCCTACATGCCCACACGCCCACACGCGCACAAGCGCACACACGCACGCAAAAAAAATACACACACACACACTCCATTACGATTCATCCTATCAATCATTTTCACAGGCTTTACTTTGAAGGAGAAATGCCATTCTTTTCCCATCACAAATAAAGACTTACTGAGGACATAAAGATATCAGGGGACATTTTTTTATATAAATGCAGCCAGCTTTAGAGGGAGCTTTTGCAATTCTGGGTGAGCCAAAAAAACAGTAGAACTATATCCATTTTAAAACTACAGTACTGTCACACTCTGACCATGATTTGCATTGTGTGTTTCTACGTTTTGTTTGGTCAGGGTGTGATATGAGTGGGCATTCTATGTTGTATGTCTAGTTTGTCTATTTCTATGTGTTTTGGCCTGATATGGTTCTCAATCAGTGGCAGGTGTTTGTCGTTGTCTCTGATTGGGAACCATATTTAGGTAGCCTGTTTTGTATTGTGGTTCGTGGGTTATTGTCTATGTTACGTTGCATGTTAGCAGTCACGTTCGTCTTGTAAGTTTGTTTGTTTGTTAGTGTGCTTTGTGTTTTGTCGTCCTTTATTAAAAAAACATGCATTCACACCACGCTGCGCTTTGGTCTACTCAATACGACGATCGTGACAAGTACATATTGTGTTTAGCAGTGGAGTCTCCTCAGAGGAGGAAGGAGAGGACCATCCTCCTGAGTGAATTTCATAATAATGAAAATAATGAAATATTAGAATTTTTAGATAATAGTGTGAAAAATATATTCATATGTCACCAAATAATTTATTAAATGTTAATTAATGTTTTGAAAGGAAGGTCTACAGTAGCCTCAACATCACTCTATATGTAAGTCGCTCTGGATAAGAGCGTCTGCTAAATGACTTAAATGTAAATGTAAATGTATAGGGTAGCTAGCTTCCATTCCTCCTCTTGGTACATTGACTTCAATATAAAACAAATGAAATACATGGTTATAACCTCATTACATAGGCTTACACTTAAACATACTTGAATTTGTCCAATAGAAAAACTCAATTGCAACTGTTGAACTAATGATTACACCCTAGATCAGACAGATGCAGGCAAGAGTGTGCAAGTCAGTATGGAATGTAACCTTGATTACTCAAATTTCTCTCTACCTACATTTTAAAATGTCATTCATAGGCTAGTTGTAGGAACCTCGTGAATGCTACAGGGCAAATACGAGTATCAAGTAGTAAACTCAAATCAAATCAAATCAAATTTTATTTGTCACATACACATGGTTAGCAGATGTTAATGCGAGTGTAGCGAAATGCTTGTGCTTCTAGTTCTGACAATGCAGTGATAACCAACAAGTAATCTAACTAACAATTCCAAAACTGTCTTATACACAGTGTAAGGGGATAAGGAACATGTACATAAGGATATATGAATGAGTGATGGTACAGAGCAGCATACAGTAGATGGTATCGAGTACAGTATATACATATGAGATGAGTGTGTAGACAAAGTAAACAAAGTGGCATAGTTAAAGTGGCTAGTGATACATGTGTTACATAAGGATGCAGTCGATGATGTAGAGTACAGTATATATATATATATATATTTTTTTTTTTCACCTTTATTTAACCAGGTAGGCAAGTTGAGAACAAGTTCTCATTTACAATTGCGACCTGGCCAAGATAAAGCAAAGCAGTTCGACAGATACAACGACACAGAGTTACACATGGAGTAAAACAAACATACAGTCAATAATACAGTATAAACAAGTCTATATACAATGTGAGCAAATGAGGTGAGAAGGGAGGTAAAGGCAAAAAAGGCCATGGTGGCAGAGTAAATACAATATAGCAAGTAAAACACTGGAATGGTAGTTTTGCAATGGAAGAACGTGCAAAGTAGACATAAAAATAATGGGGTGCAAAGGAGCAAAATAAATAAATAAATTAAATACAGTTGGGAAAGAGGTAGTTGTTTGGGCTAAATTATAGGTGGGCTATGTACAGGTGCAGTAATCTGTAAGATGCTCTGACAGTTGGTGCTTAAAGCTAGTGAGGGAGATAAGTGTTTCCAGTTTCAGAGATTTTTGCAGTTCGTTCCAATCACTGGCAGCAGAGAACTGGAAGGAGAGGCGGCCAAAGAAAGAGTTGGTTTTGGGGGTGACCAGAGAGATATACCTGCTGGAGCGTGTGCTACATATGCATATGAGATGAATAATGTAGGGTAAGTAACATTATATAAGGTAGCATTGTTTAAAGTGGCTAGTGATATATTTACATCATTCCCATCAATTCCCATTATTAAAATGGCTGGAGTTGGGTCAGTGTCAATGACAGTGTGTTGGCAGCAGCCACTCAATGTTAGTGGTGGCTGTTTAACAGTCTGATGGCCTTGAGATAGAAGCTGTTTTTCAGTCTCTCGGTCCCAGCTTTGATGCACCTGTACTGACCTCGCCTTCTGGATGATAGCGGGGTGAACAGGCAGTGGTTCGGGTGGTTGATGTCCTTGATGATCTTTATGGCCTTCCTGTAACAACGGGTGGTGTAGGTGTCCTGGAGGGCAGGTAGTTTGCCCCCGGTGATGCGTTGTGCAGTCCTCACTAAACCTATTGATGTTACATTGAGCTGGGTGAATGGAATATGAATGACAGCCATCCAATATGCTGTGAGATACATGAAGCCATGTGCTTCCTTCCTAATCTTAACTCTCCTGCTGTGTTCCGTTCGAATTGGACAGATTTACAAGTTCTCTCTGAAAAATGTATTTCAGTTAATCTGATTGTCATACGGTTCAATGACTTTGTTTACACAGGGCATCTGAACAAACATAATACATTTTGATGATTTTCATACAATTTGGGGTGTTTTACTTTTAAAAACTTATCAGGGCTAGGCCAATTTTTCTTAATTTCCACCTGAATGACGTGCCCAAAGTAAACGGCCTGTTGCTCAGGCCCTGAAGCCAGGATATGCATATAATTGGAAAGAAAACACCTTGAAGTTTGTGAAAATGTAAACAATAATGTAGGAGAATATAACACAATGGATATGGTAGGAGAATATAACACAATGGATATGGTAGGAGAATATAACACAATCGATATGGTAGGAGAATATAACACAATGGATATGGTAGGAGAATATAACACAATAGATATGGTAGGAGAATATAACACAATAGATATGGTAGGAGAATATAACACAATAGATATGGTAGGAGAATATAACACAATAGATATGGTAGGAGAATATAACACAATAGATATGGTAGGAGAATATAACACAATAGATATGGTAGGAGAATATAACACAATAGATATGGTAGGAGAATATAACACAATAGATATGGTAGGAGAATATAACACAATAGATATGGTAGGAGAAAATCCAAAGAAAGACCAAACAGAATTGTTTTTTTTTGAGAGACCGTGCTCTTTCAATGGCAGGTATAAGGGCATACTGGGAATTAGCTCCCAGAATGCAATTCCTATGGCTTCCACAAGGTGTCAGCAGTCTGTGTTCAAGGTTTTAGGCTTGAAATTTCCAAAATGAATAAGAAATATCAATTTTAGTACAGGGACACAGTCTTGGAAATTTGTGTTTGAGCACGCTACGAAGAAAGGACGCACCTGCTAAAATCGGTTTCCTATTGAACATACTTCTTTCCGTAAGAAATATTATAGTTTGATTACATTTTAGGGTATCTGAGGTGTTAATAGAAACGTATTTTCACTTGTGGAAACAAAGCTAAGGGGTAGATTTTTAGATTCCTTAGTTGAACGAATAGATTACTCAAAATCGATGGTGCCAACTAAACAGACTTTTTGGGATATATAGAAGGATTTTATCTAACCAAACACAACTACATGTTATTTCTGGGACCCTTAGGATGACAAATCAGAGGAAGATTTTCAAACATTAAGTGAATATTTAATTGCTTTTTGTGAAAATATTTTGATGTGGGGCGCCGTCCTCAAACAATCGCATGGCATGCTTTCACAATAATAGCTACTGTAAATTGGACCGTGCAGTTAGATTAACAAGAATTTAAGCTTTCAACCGATATAAGACACTTATATGTACCTAAATGTTTAATATCCATAATTTGTATGATTATTTATTTGAATTGCACTCCCTCCAGTTTCACCGAAAGTTGACGCCTAGCCCTAAGACGTCACTAGTCGTTTGTACACTAGTAGTGCTCCCGGTCAAAAATGACCGGTCATTAGAAATGAATGGGTGAGACTACAATTAGTGTATAAAATTGAGTTCAGACACAAACACACACCTCACTCCCCTTCTTGGCCTCCATGGCAACCCCCATTGGAACCTTTCCCCAATAGAATCTTTCCCCCACGGGAAACACAACTGTTGTACTAACAAATAATCGCAACATTGTTTCAATAATATATCTCATTTTCATTGCAGCTCTGGTATGTAAAATGCGTAGAATGTATGCACACATGACTGTAAGTCGCTTTGGATAAAAGCGTCTGCTAAATGGCATATATATATATATATATATATATATATATATATATATATATATATATAAAGCTTTTTTGAGAACTTGTTCACAGTTTATTCTGTGGCAGCACAATGACCAAAGAATATAATGTATGTGAGGCTCTTGATCATATCTTTGATCATGACACTGTTGAGGAGGAGAGAGTGCATGTTAAACTTTGACACAAAATAGTCTGTGATAAATATTAAAATATGTGGGGTGGCAGGGTAGCCTAGTGGTTAGAGCGTTGGACTAGTAACCGAAACCGGAAGGTTGCAAGTTCAAATCGCAGAGCTGACAAGGTACAAATCTGTTGTTCTGCCCCTGAACAGGCAGTTAACCCACTGTTCCTAGGCTGTCATTGAAAATAAGAAATTGTTCTTAACTGATTTGCCTAGTTAAATAAAGGTGAAGTAAAAAATGTTTAATCAGTGTATTTGTTCTACTCAAAATAATTACATAGTGCTTTTGTTTTTGCTAAAAAAAACAAGTTGTATGAGCTCAGGTCAATGAGGCATACAGGCCATAAATAGCAAATAGAAGTTAAAAACTTGTAATGTTCACAAGAACTTAAGTTGATAAAAATATCAAACATTAGGTGATAATATAAGTATTATTATGGATTTAAAATCAGCTATAATGGGGCGGCCATTTTGTCAGGAGAATAATGAATTAACATGGAACGAACACAACAAGAGGGTTAAAAGGCACCGACCACCACTGGTATTAAGTCTTTTTGCAGATCAGACAAGACTTCATTGTGCTGTTCGGGATGGAGAGGTGGAGGTACCCGGGGCAACATCAGATCACAACATTGGTCCCAAGCTCACAATATGGTAATCTGATCTTGTTTATATTTATAATTAATAATGCCACAAGCAACACAGATGAAAATCTGATTCCTAGAATGAATTAAACTAGCCACAGTTGTAAAAGCCCCTCACTCAAAAGAGATAAATAAATGGGATGGCAAATGAGAAATGAGAACTGGGTAATACAGTTTACTCCAATTCGGGGAGGCGAGGGCTGGTTAGTGGAAAATAATGAAAGAAAATATATTTTAAAAAGATGTTTATATGTACTGAAAGTATCCAGACCGCTTCACTTTTTCCACATTTTGTTATGTTACCACTTTATTCTAAAATTAATTAAATGCAAATAAAAATCCTCAGCAATCTACACACAATACCCCAAAATGACAAAGAGAATACAGGTTTTTATAATTTATTGCGCTTTTACTAGAAATAAAAAGTGCAGTGCATTTGTAAAAAGACAAATTCAGCAACTGGTGCATCCTGTTTCCATTGATCATCCTTTAGATGTTTCTACAACTTCATTGGAGTCCACCTGTGGTAAATTCAATTGATTGGACATGATTTTGAAAGGCACTCATCTGTCTATATAAAGTCCCACAGTTGACAGCGCATTTCAGAGCACAAGAAAACCCACACCCGATCATATCTCCTTTACAACATGTGTGATAACGTGTTTGTCTTTGACTTCTGCAACCTGCCGAACAGTCTTATGATTACCTAGCATCTTATTATCCAGTTAGTAGCCTGTTGTTGTATGATGACAGTGGTAGGGGATGACAAATAGAGAAGCAGTGCATTTGTAAAAAGACAAATTCAGCAACTGGTCTCTCTCTCTCTCTCTCTCTCTCTCTCTCTCTCTCTCTCTCTCTCTCTCTCTCTCTCTCTCTCTCTCTCTCTCTCTCTCTCCTCCTACTCTAGTGTGCTTAGATATTCTCTTTCTCAGGTCTGACATTTTCACAGAAGACAAAGGGTTTTCTTGGTGACGTCTTTGGAAAGAGTCATGACTAATAGTGAGACGAATGTTCTCTCACCCAGGTGCTGTGAGAGTTTTAGCTACCTCTCTTGTACACACATCCAAGGTACTCAACTCAAATCAGTAGCAGGATAAGTGGGTAATGTGAGGGCAAGAAGACACCTGTTCTTACTCTCTTATGATTTGTCTCACCATGCGTTGTCCAATCCAATGACCTCACCCTCTCACCATGCAGTGTCCAATCCAATGACCTCACTCTCTCACCATGCAGTGTCCAATCCAATGACCTCACCCTCTCACCATGCAGTGTCCAATCCAATGACCTCACCCTCTCACCATGCAGTGTCCAATCCAATGACCTCACCCTCTCACCATGCAGTGTCCAATCCAATGACCTCACCCTCTCACCATGCAGTGTCCAATCCAATGACCTCACCCTCTCACCATGCAGTGTCCAATCCAATGACCTCACCCTCTCACCATGCAGTGTCCAATCCAATGACCTCACCCTCTCACCATGCAGTGTCCAATCCAATGACCTCACCCTCTCACCATGCAGTGTCCAATCCAATGACCTCACTCTCTCACCATGCAGTGTCCAATCCAATGACCTCACCCTCTCACCATGCAGTGTCCAATCCAATGACCTCACCAATGACCTCACCTCTCACCATGCAGTGTCCAATCCAATGACCTCACCCTCTCACCATGCAGTGTCCAACCAATGACCTCTCACCATGCAGTGTCCAATCCAATGACCTCACCCTCTCACCATGCAGTGTCCAGTCCAATGACATCACTCTCTCACCATGCAGTGTCAATCCAATGACCTCACTCTCTCACCATGCAGTGTCCAATCCAATGCAGTGTCCAATCCAATGACCTCACCCTCTCACCATGCAGTGTCCAATCCAATGACCTCACTCTCTCACCATGCAGTGTCCAATCCAATGACCTCACTCTCTCACCATGCAGTGTCCAATCCAATGACCTCACCCTCTCATCATGCAGTGTCCAATCCAATGATCTCACTCTCTCGCTTAAATTGACTCCTGTCATAATATATCTTCTCAAACTGTTGATTCACATCAGATCATTGTCCTTCCGATCGCTAGCATTAACATCATGGACTTTTCTCTTACAAAGTCCAGTTCATTTTTTCATGTGGCAGCTATACATCATTTGATTGCACTGTTGTATTTCATTTTGGGTGGTTTCAAAGAAAGCAACGGTTGCCTGAGGCTGCTGGGCTCTTGGGCGGTTGGTTGGCTGGGTACACGTTGTGCTTGGTGAGCTCTTTCATTGCCTGGCATGGTCGACTGTAATTATCTCTAGCAATGGTTTTTGCTCTGGCTACTTGTGAGTTCCTCTCTCTGTTTCTTTGTTTCACTGGCTGCGTTTACACAGGCAGCCCAATTCTGATCTTTTTTTTTATTTTATTTTTTTACACGTATTGGTCTTTTGACCAATCACATCAGATATTTTCACATCAGATATTTTTCAGAGCTGATCTGACCAATTGACCAAAAGACCAATTACTGAAAAAAATATCAGAATTGGGCTGCCTGTGTAAACACAAACGTTGTCTCTCTTTATGTCCTTATATTTCCCCATCCAATTCTCTCTGTTTCTGTTCCTGTTTTCCTCATTACTCACTCTTTGTTTGAGATCCTATGTTGTTCTGGCGGCCTAAATTATTCCATTAGTCATGCGTGGCAGGCTGCTCCCCAAAAAACACACTTATATGAGAACATGTGCGTAGTGGTAATCATGACAATGCCTACTACCACAACACCTACGTCAACCGAAGGAAAAATAGCTAAACAAAACACTTCAAACCTCGATGACTGGCTCAGACCTCTGAAAACCCAAAACACTGTCATAAGTAGCCCATCCCCCATCCTCAAAATCAGTGAACTGAAAAGCATTCGGCAGATTGTCGTAAAAAGATAAAATATTAAAGTCGTTCCAATTCGTAGCGATAAAACATCAAGTCGGGAAAGTATCGAGCGCCAAGCCACTGTTACCTCAGATCTCTAATGGGGCCCAAAGTGTGGAGGTAAGGGCTGAATATGAATGCACCTCCATTGAATTATTAATGTTGTGGTGGCTTCGTATTCTGCCTGTCACTTACAGGGGTGATCCACCTCCTACGCCGAAGGGAAGCTGTCACCCGTAATTGGAGGAATCACGACAGCACCGAGTTAAGTGCTCCACAGTCCCTGGGTGAAAAATCTGACACCGCACACCACAGCAGCTCCGAGAGGTTAAAACATTTTTCTACTGCTGCACCCCTCCCCCCACCCCTCCCACACACACAAGCGAGCGCACACTAAACTCAGATTTTTTTCTAGATTCCTGTCATAAGGTAATATTCGTCAGAAAATAGTGCTCTTTTTCCCTCTCATTCAAGCAGACAGACTAGCCCTTAAATGGAGGGATTTGGCAGAGGTGCCAGCGTACAGTATATTGACAGGGACTAGATTTATATGGAGACATGATGCTGCACTGGTTTTGTGGTTTAATGGCAGTAGGCGTTGCAACTGTCACAGATTTTAACCCACAGTTATTGTCCTAAAGCCACTGACAAAGACGGACATTGTGGGCCACTGTAACAGCTGAAGTATATTTCTACCTATAGCCCTGCCAATGAGGAGACAGAGGCTGTTGTACGACTCCACTGTGAACCTTTAACCTCTAAAAAATGATTCAGCAGAAGTGAAACAGCGTCCATTTAAACCTATTCCGTCATGGTCAGAGGTAAACAGGCATTAGATAGGAAATATGGTAATGATGTAAAAACACAAAATGTGTTTCTACTGTTGGTTTGTTTACATCGTGACGTCTGCCTTGCAGACGACATATATGCCTCTTTGGTACTTCAGACCAGCGGGGGAAGCGTCAAACAGACAGCTCCGAGCAGAGACGGCCCTATCTCCCATGGATGGGGGGGGGGGGGTTATTGGCATGGCAGGGGTTTGGTTGTCATGGCGCCCCAAACATGGGATCCTGTCAGTTTTTTTTTTTTGTGACAGGAGCAAACCCATTATGGGTCAACCTCGACCACCCTGGCATCTCCGGTCCACTGGCAGGTTTGGTCCACTAACTGAGTAGCAGGGCCAAAGCTCAGTCTACGGGGGCAGACTTGTCTATGTTATGTAAAAGACAGGATCTCAGTGATGGCCAAAAAGAGGTTGAGAGCTCCACCGGTCAGAATATGCTTTCACAGTTCGCTGTACACAAATTGTTTTTACTTTTATTACATTTTCGTTTAACTAGGAGTATCAGTTAAGAACAAATTCTTATTTACAATGACGGCCTACCCCGGCCAAACTCGGACGATGCTGAGCCAACTTTGCACAGCCCTATGGGACTCCCAGTCACTGCCGGATGAGATACAGCCTGGAGTCGAACCAGGGACTGTAGTGACACATCTTGCACTGAGATTCAGTGCCTTAGACTGCTTAGCCACATTCGGAGCCACTCAGGGGCAGAGAGGGAGAGTTATAAAATCTACAGTACAACGTTTTTATTGTTTATTTCACATGTTTTTATTGTTTATTTCACATGTTTTATTGTTTATTTCACATGTTTATTGTATATTTAACTTGCTTTGGCAATGTCAACATGTTTTTCCCAAGCCAATAAAGCCTTTTGAATTGAATTGAGAGAGAGAGAGAGAGAGCACAGAGAGCGCACACAGAGAGAAAGTTTCTTCTCCTTACAGTCAACGGAGTAGATACAATACATCACATTCAAACCCTTCTTATATTCACATTTTATATAGCTTATGTGTTGAAAGGAATTTGGTCAGTCTCAAAAAACAGCTTCTATACCTAATATGATAAAAGATCTGATAAAATCATTCATTTTTTATTTAGTTTCATAAACCGTTGCAATTACTACTTCCCTCTCTCCTTTAGCTTGATCTATTTCCCTCACTGCCTCCTGACGGACTTTCATGGAGGACTTCTTTTTTTCCCTATTTTTTATTCCTACAAGCAAAAAAAAAATCAAAGGCTAAAAATGTGGTTCAAAGGAAAAGCTCAAAACACAGGTAAATTGCGATGCAAGTGGATTAACATCTGATCCGACCAAATCATTTTGTTTCTTTTACAGGAAAAGCAGATCTGAGAGCCGGGATGCCGAGGCCTCTGTGAAATGCAAATTCAAGTGACATGAAAAGAAAAATCTTTTTTTTTTTTTTTAAATAGAGGAAAGTTGTGCCATCTCGTTGTGCCATAAAGGTACTGCCAAAGAAACATCTAGAAGGGGGAAAAAACACTAATAAGAGTCATGCAAATGATGAAAGCAAATATTACTCGACTGAAAGTTATAAAGGTACTTGACAGGTTTGTACATTTCAGTAAAAATTCTAACATCAATAGCTGACATAATATAACTTTGTGATATTATAAATCACATAATCATTTTCTGAATTCCCTTGGCATTTTAGCCCATAAAGTAAATCCAGGGTACATTTTAATGAGATACTTTGTTACAGTATATGACCTGAGTCGGGTATGTAATTATTGCTATATATAGTGCACAATTAGACAATACTGCGTACAATACTAGCTTGTTAAAGCCAATCTGGCCATGATACTATTCTTTATTCTTCAAATCTATTGGAGGATCTCAATGATTTTAGGTTGAAGATGATGGTAAAAGAGATAGATCTGGACACATTAGACAAGATACCATCAATATCATTCTCCACTCAAACCCCCCAACTACAATGTTGGATCTAGAATTCTAAAATATCTCTCCACTAAATTAACAATGGCTTTGATGTCTGATTTCTCCCCTCGAAGGCAAGTTATAATGAAGAAGTCGGTTTTTGCTTTTGGGATTGTTAGATTGGTAGACAAGAATTTCTTTTGATGCATATTTCTGTTTGGATTATGAAACTAAAATGACATTTTTTTTTACCAGCTAGAATGGTAATCTTTCCCTTTGCCAGAATACAATAACAGTTAAAAGGGAAACGAAACAACTGCTGACTGGAGCTTAATTAGCTTTTGACCAGCCCTGTTCTCAATGTTATTGATAACCGTAGGGGAAACGGTAGAGTTTTCAGCTGGGCGAAAGAGAGGGAGGGATGGAGGGAAATAGGGAGGGATGGATCAAGGGGGGGGCATTTTAGATGAGCCCAAAACCAGATAGAGAGAGAAGTGGATTTCAAATGTCCCTCTAATTACATGTCAATGGAGGCTGATTTCGCCTGCTCTGATTTCAGCTGTAATGGCAAGGGAAAACAAGGACATGCAATGGACAGGTAAAAACAGAGGAAACAGTGGTGTAGTTTGAGATCTCTTATTACATTTTGTCTTATCATTATTATTATAGAAAATCATAACCTTGGGACCAGAAGGTTCTATCTGCGCAAAGTATAGTTCTGAGATAAAGAGTTCTGAGATATCAAAGCTTTCACAAAGTATAGTTCTGAGATATCGAGCATTAAATTAAATCACATCCCAGATATCCGAACTGTTTTGTTGTGAATTCCTTTTTCATAACCCATTAAAGTCCTTACCTTAAAGGTACTTACGCAAGTACAGGAGGGGTGAACCTTACGAACCTTATGAACCTTATGAACCTTATGGCTCTGAAATGTCAATCTGGGTTCAGCCATAAGGACACTACTGAATTAGACATGTTCAGTTTTTAAGAAGAGTGGCAACATAATGTACTTTAAGATTTCTGACAGTGTTGTTTTGTTGCTTGGGAGCCATTATTGCTATCTAGACTACCCTAGCTAGTACTTAGAGGTAGATGTCCGTATTCGTTCAGGCTTGTGATTGGATTGCAGATAGAATCTTATAGCGCCAAGTTCAAACTGGTTTTAAGCAGATTTTTTTTTTTTTAACCTAAAATTTACTTAAACAAAACATCTAACTTCACAGACACATGAATAACCATTTTAAGATTCATTATGTGACTAACTCATTTTTCAGATTTGGATAGAACCATATAGTCCCAAGGTCTCTAAATAAAATATGTACCCCCTTTCAATAAATTCTACCTAGTGGCTGCGTTTACACAGGTAGCCCAATTCTGATCATTAACTCAATTGATGGCTAATGCTCTAATCTTATTGGTCATACACAATCGATGGCTCTGCCTTTCAGAAGAGATACGGAATATCCATATGCTACCAGACCTTGACTTAGTCATACACAAGACATAGAAAACAATTACTATCTATTGACTCAGACAAACAGCTTTCACCAATCAGTGATGTACAGTATATAACCATGACATAATAAGTCAAACAATATGACCCTCACACCCCCTTTCTCTCTCTCCCCCTCTCTCTCTCTCTCCCCCTCTCTCTCTCTCTCTCTCTCTCTCTCTCTCTCTCTCTCTCTCTCTCTCTCTCTCTCTCTCCTCTCTCCCTCTCTCTCTCCCTCTCTGTCCCTCCTCTCATTCTCTCCCCCTCTCCCCCCACTCTCTCTCTCTCTCTCTCTCCCCCTCTCCGTCCCTCCTCTCATCTCCTCTCTCTCTCTCCCCTCTCTCTCTCTTCTCTCTTCTCTCTCTCTCTCTCTCCTCTCTCTCCTCTCTCTCTCTCTCTCCCCTCTCTGTCCCTCCTCTCATTCTCCCTCTCTCCCCCACTCTCTCTCTCTCTCTCTCTCTCTTCCCCCTCTCCGTCCCTCCTCTCATTCTCCCTCTCCCCCACTCTCTCTCTCTCTTTCTCTCTCTCTCTCTCTCCTCTCTCTCTCTCTCTCTCCCTCTCTCTCTCTCTCTCTCTCTCTCTCTCTCTCTCCCTCTCTCTCTCTCTCTCCTCTCTCTCTCTCCCCTCTCTGTCTCTCCTCTCTCTTCTCCCTCTCCCCCACTCTCTCTCTCTCTCTCTCTCTCTCTCTCCCCCCTCTCCGTCCCTCCTCTCATTCTCCTCTCTCCCCCCTCTCTCTCTCTTTCTCTCTCTCCTCTCTCCCTCTCTGTCTCTCTCTCCCTCCTCTCTCTCTCTCTCTCTCGCTCTCTCCCTCTCTGTCTCTCTCCCTCTTCCCCCCTCTCTGTCCCTCCTCTCATTCTCCCCCTCTCTCTCTCTCTCTCTCTCTCTCTCTCTCCTTTCTGTCTCTCTCTCTCTCCCTCTCTCTCTCTCTCTCTCTCTCTCTCTCTCTCTCTCTCTCTCTCTCTCTCTCTCTCTCTCTCTCTCTCTCTCTCTCTCTCTCTCTCTCTCTCTCTCTCTCTCTCTCTCTCTCTCTCCTCTCTCTCTCTCTCTCATTCCCTCTCTCTCTCTCCTCCTCTCATTCTCCCTCTCTCCCCTCCTTACCTGACCGTCTCCCTGGCCTGAACCATCTCACCACTGGCCACTCTTAGGTGGGCCTTACCTGACCGTCTCTCTGGCCTGAACCATCTCACCACTGGCCACTCTTAGGTGGGCCTTACCTGACCGTCTCTCTGGCCTGAACCATCTCACCACTGGCCACTCTTAGGTGGGCCTTACCTGACCGTCTCCCTGGCCTGAACCATCTCACCACTGGCCACTCTTAGGTGGGCCTTACCTGACCGTCTCTCTGGCCTGAACCATCTCACCACTGGCCACTCTTAGGTGGGCCTTACCTGACCGTCTCTCTGGCCTGAACCATCTCACCACTGGCCACTCTTAGGTGGGCCTTACCTGACCGTCTCCCTGGCCTGAACCATCTGGCCATTCTTAGGTGGGCCTTTCCTGACCGTCTCCCTGGCCTGAACCATCTGACCACTGGCCATTCTTAGGTGGGCCTTACCAGACCGTCTCTCTGGCCTGAACCATCTCACCACTGGCCACTCTTAGGTGGGCCTTACCTGACCGACAATTGAAATGAGATGACGTTTTGAAATTGAAAGGTAGTACATGAAAATGTAACCTAAGAAATGTTTATTAAAATGTTCTGTGGCAAAATGTTTCACTACATTGGGTCCAACAGAACAAGGTCCTGAAATCAGTTGTGTTCCCCTGATGTGGACAAGTTTCATGCTCTGGGTCAAAACCCAGGTACGTCAAATGACAGAGATCACTGCAGCGACTGTACATTTTTGGACCTTCGTGGCGGGCAGCCATTTTGATTCAAAGCAAATAAAGACATTGCAGCATTGAATTGCTCTGACAAATTTTGTCTGTCAGCTTTCCCCCATTTTCTGGCAGTCTAAGCCAAAGGCTTCTTAGAGATAAACAAGAGATGAATAAATAAAACAGTGGAAAGGAGAGTGAAACATCCGCCATAGCTTTGATGTATGTATTGATTCTGGCAGACACATATACGGTAAACACCATCATCCTACTCCTCCACCTCCTCCTCCTCCTCCTCCTCCTCCTCCTCCTCCTCCTCCTCCTCCTCATCCTCCTCCTCCTCCTCCTCCTCCTCCTCCTCCTCCTCCTCCTCCTTCTCCACCTCCTCCTCCTCCTCCTCCTCCTCCTCCAATTCTTCGAGTTACGTCAGCAGTCTCCCTTTACTGAAATCCCTCTGATTGTCCATGTCAGCAGAAAGAAAATAGTGCGTGTGTGTGTGTGTGTGTGTGTGTGTGTGTGTGTGTGTGTGTGTGCGTGCGTGCGTGCGTGTGTGTGTGTGTGTGTGTGTGTGCGTGTGTGTGCGTGCGTGTGTGTGTGTGCGTGTGTGTGTGTGTGTGCGTGCGTGTGTGTATGTGTGCGTGCGTGTGCGTGTGTGACAGATAGTTTGATCAAGCTGATTTCCCATAGGGGTGGTGGTGGATGCTTCTGAATTGTTAAATCTAACACTTTTAGAGCTGATTTAACAAGGCACCATATATGTTTTTGAATGATCCTCTTGGATGGAAGCCAAGCTGTTTGTACAGTACATAAGGGTGCAAAAGCATTCATAAGAATTAGACCTGATGCCTATTCCTACAGCAGGTGTATATGGTATCACCAAATATATCCTCCTAATGCTCTCGCCTGGCACACATTACATTACATTACATTTAAGTCATTTAGCAGACGCTCTTATCCAATAGAGCAACATGACAGCACATTAGTAAGATCTGCACAAGGCCTAGATAGTTTGTGAGTATGCATTGATATGTAGGCTACATGTGCCTTTAAAAAAAATGTAGAGAGTTCTGTCCTTGAGCTGTTCTTGTCTATTGATGTTCTGTATTATAACATTGTGTATTATGTTTCATGTTTTGTGTGGACCCCAGGACCCCTGCTTTTGCATCAGCTAATGGGGATCCTAATAAAATACAAAAAACCCCCCACAAAAATCTGCTACATTTAGAACATAATCAAACACCCAATTTAACTTGCTTAAATGTATTTTCATCATCTTCTAATTACTGTATTAATTTTCTAAACATAGCAATTAACATTTCTAAGACTCCTACACTCAAGACGGCTTTGCTCATTTCAATTAGGCCTTTAAATAAGACACACGGCATTTCATTTCCCCATAGCTATATTGGATGATAATAATTCCATTCATATTCCGAGTGGCCTATTTTAAGTTCGATGATCCTCTCCTCAATACATCAATATGCAGCATGGCTTCTGTGTGGTGCACTTGTTCCATGGATTCAATCAGTCATTTATTCTGTCTCGCCTAGTGGGGATACACAACAGGACTTCAGAAGGTATGGAAAATAATACTTATCCATGGTCAGGAAGGCGACTATTTCATGTTTTCATGTGTCATAGTACGTGTGGGGATACACAACAGGACTTCAGAAGGTATGGATGTGTCATAGTACGTGTGGGGATACACAACAGGACTTCAGAAGGTATGGATGTGTCATAGTACGTGTGGGGATACACAACAGGACTTCAGAAGGTATGGATGTGTCATAGTACGTGTGGGGATACACAACAGGACTTCAGAAGGTATGGATGTGTCATAGTACGTGTGGGGATACACAACAGGACTTCAGAAGGTATGGATGTGTCATAGTACGTGTGGGGATACACAACAGGACTTCAGAAGGTATGGATGTGTCATAGTACGTGTGGGGATACACAACAGGACTTCAGAAGGTATGGATGTGTCATAGTACGTGCTTAACATTGTGGCAATGTTAAGTAATTCTTTCTACTTCCCCAGAGTCAGATCAACTCATGGATACCATTTGTATGTCTCTGTTTGCAGTTTAAAGGAAGTTGAAGGTAGTTTCTGAAGCGTCTGCTAACTGGCATTAGAGCAATGAAGTCTATGGGAGCAGCCATCTTTGAGTTCAACTTACTCTGGGTCGAAAGAAAGGCTCGATTGACAAAATGTTGAGCTATTCCTTCAACTGTGGTGACATCTGGGAGGAAATTGAATATTTTGTTATTTGAAGGTTCATTACTAGTTGCTTTGGGCGTGACTAACACTTGGAGTATTAATTTGATTGCACAACATTGAAACAGATGGCAAGGTATTGCTGTAATTCCCCCAGCTTTATTCACACCGGGCATCAAACTAACAATAGTGTTTGATGGATTTCATGAATGATGTTATTGATAAACCAAACTTTTCTGATTTGTTGTGTTGGAGAAATGACATTGCTTCACTGTCTGTGCTACTGAAACCTGATAGTAAAGCTTCAGCGGGTTCCCTTGCATAAAAGCTACGGGATCACATTTTCTTCCTAATGGATCCTAAACAACTTCAACAGCAGCCTGGTCCCAACTAATTCAGAACGGGCTTACAATCAGCAGAAACCAACACAACAGCACAATTAAATGTCACATGAACACAGTTTGTGATTATTTGTTAAGTAATACATATAAACCAATGATGAATAATGAATCTAACAACAACATGGGCTGCTTCCATGACATTTCCCCTAAGACAGAGTTTAATAGAAAACAACAACAAAAACTACAACTGTTCCTGGAGAGTAACCTTCCTGTAGGTTTTAACTCCAACCCTGTTCCTGGAGAGTTACCTTCCTGTAGGTTTTAACTCCAACCCTGTTCCTGGAGAGTTACCTTCCTGTAGGTTTTAACTCCAACCCTGTTCCTGGAGAGTTACCTTCCTGTAGGTTTTAACTCCAACCCTGTTCCTGGAGAGTTACCTTCCTGTAGGTTTTAACTCCAACCATGTTCCTGGAGAGTTACCTTCCTGTAGGTTTTAACTCCAACCCTGTTCCTGGAGAGTTACCTTCCTGTAGGTTTAACTCCAATCCTGTTCCTGGAGAGTTAACTTCCTGTAGGTTTTAACTCCAATCCTGTTCCTGGAGAGTTAACTTCCTGTAGGTTTTAACTCCAACCCTGTTCCTGGAGAGTTACCTTCCTGTAGGTTTTAACTCCAACCATGTTCCTGGAGAGTTACCTTCCTGTAGGTTTTAACTCCAACCCTGTTCCTGGAGAGTTACCTTCCTGTAGGTTTTAACTCCAACCATGTTCCTGGAGAGTTACCTTCTTATAGGTTTTAACTCCAACCCTGTTCCTGGAGAGTTACCTTCCTGTAGGTTTTAACTCCAACCCTGTTCCTGGAGAGTTATGTTCCTGTAGGTTTTAACTCCAACCATGTTCCTGGAGAGTTACCTTCCTGTAGGTTTTAACTCCAATCCTGTTCCTGGAGAGTTACCCTCCTGTAGGTTTAACTCCAACCCTGTTCCCGGAGAGAGACCCTTGTGTTGTATTAACTCCAACCTGTTCCTGGAGAGTTACCCTCCTGTAGGTTTAACTCCAACCCTGTTCCTGGAGAGTTACCCTCCTGTAGGTTTAACTCCAACCTTGTTCCTGGAGAGAGACCCTCGTGTAGATTTAACTCCAACCCTGTTCCTGGAGAGAGACCCTCATGTAGATTTAACTCCAACCCTGTTCCTGGATAGAGACCCTCCTGTAGGTTTAACTCCAACCCTGTTCCTGGAGAGAGACCCTTGTGTTGTATTAACTCCAACCTGTTCCTGGAGAGTTACCCTCCTGTAGATTTTAACTCCAACCCTGTTCCTGGAGAGAGACCCTCCTGTAGATTTAACTCCAACCCTGTTCCTGGAGAGTTACCCTCCTGTAGATTTAACTCCAATCCTGTTCCTGGAGAGTTACCCTCCTTTAGTTAACTCCATCCCTGTTCCTGGAGAGTTACCCTCCTGTAGATTTAACTCCAACCCTGTTCCTGGAGAGTTACCCTCCTTTAGTTAACTTCAATCCTGTTCCTGGAGTGTTACCTTACTTTCGTTAACTCCAACCCTGTTCCTGGAGAGTTACCCCCCTGTAGATTTAACTCCAACCCTGTTCCTGGAGAGTTACCCTCCTGTAGGTTTAACTCCAACCCTGTTCCTGGAGAGAGACCCTTGTGTTGTATTAACTCCAACCTGTTCCTGGAGAGTTACCCTCCTGTAGGTTTTAACTCCAACCCTGTTCCTGGAGAGTTACCCTCCTTTAGTTAACTCCAACCGTGTTCCTGGAGAGTTACCATCAGAGCCACCCTCCTGTAGGTTTTCAGTCCAAATTAAAACCTACAGGAGGGTAGTTCTTCAGGAGCAGGGTTGGAGAGTCCTGGTGTAGAGTAGCTGGAGGCGGGGGCTTGCGTAATTTCATTCCCGAATCGATAAGTCATTGAGACTTCTCTAAAACAGATATTTCCCCCTGGAGGTGTACATTTAGTGTAAGTTCTTGATGTAGTGTATGAGCCTGTGGTCTGAGCTCCATCTCCACCTTTCACCATTGATTTGTCTCCCATGACGTTCCTTCCCAATAACTATCCCTTTCCCGGCTTGGGAAGACTTATGATAGTGGTTGGGGTATACGCTAACAACAGGTTAATGTTCCTAGCATAGAGGTGGTTATGTTTTGTGACATGGTATTTAACACTGTGGAAAATGATTCTATTGTAAAGGTTTATATGGATTATTATACTGTATGCCATATTTTTGGATAACTTCATTGGGAAGAAAAAATACACACCAGCTGCATTAGATGAATCTATGTTGGTGCGCGGTCGAGGTTACCCAAATCAAAGTCTTGCAGGGTGCAAAATTGTGTCTTTAAGCGTAAATAGATTTTGAGATCTAACATTTACTCCACTCGATCATTTCAATCAAGGTAAAAACTACAGCGGTGGGTCTTGATATTCAAACTAGCAAATGGAACTCATAACCTTGATTAAAGGGGAAAACTCCTTCCTCATGTCAAGCTCTTTGGACACTTCAGAAAGCCTGTTATAGCCACGTATTATCTGCCAGCTCAATTTGTCATGCCAAATGGCAGTCTGAATGTTTATAATGTCGAGAGGAACTTCAGCCAGTGTGTACCACACTCGAGAGGTGGTTGTTACAATCAGTCCTGCTGGATCAAATGACAGTGTATGCCAGGAATGTTCCAAATGTACATGAAGCTTATTTCTCTCAACTTTTTGTGCACAGATTTGTTTACATCCATGTTATTGAGAATTTCATTTCTCCTTTACCAAGATAATCCATCCACCTGACAGGTCTGGCATAACAAGAAGCTGATTAAACAGCATGATCATTACATAGGTGCACCTTCTGCTGGGGACATTACAATGGCCACTTTAAAATGTGCAGTTTTGTCACATACCAGAATGCTACAAATGTCAAAAGTTTTGAGGGAGGAGTATTTCTGTCCATAATAAAGGCCTTTTGTTGCCTTTATATTTTTGTTCAGTGTACGTAGACATTCCAGCACACACTCCTCAAGGCATATAGAACTCAAGAAGTAAATGTATTGCATTTGGCAGTTCATTAAACACAGGAGGCAAGCAAGAAGATGAGAAAAGCTATGAGTACTGGGTAAGATTACAATTGTAAGTGTCTGAATGTGGAGGGATCAGGTTGAAAAGATGAAGGTGTTATCAAGCATACTCACTCGTCCACGGCCCGGCTACTTAGCCTGCATGGGGAGCCCTGTCTTTTTCTGAAGAGCAGATTAAACACAGGGGACTGACCTGCCCCAGATTTTATGCTTCATTGAACTCCTAACAAATTAGTGGAAGGTTATCCATGGTCAGCTTAATTGCGAGGAGCATATGGTGTGTTAACTCATAATCAAGATGAAATCCCACATTTCTCAGTAAGATCTGTTCTCTTTATCAGCCCTCCTACCCCCTCATCATGTCCACACAAACCCTCTAAAGTGTATTGAGGGAAATGGGTATACTATACATTGGCTCTGAAATGTGGTCGATGAGTAGTGCTCGGAAATCAGTTGAAAGTAGGATCTACTAATTACAAACTAACGGGAGAAAACTAAACTAATCAGCGTGTTCATCAGCAAACTGTCAATAACTATAGTTAACATTCCACATGAGGCAGCAAAACAACACTGAATGAATTAATCATATGTTTAAATCTCTCTCTTGTTGATTCTTAGCCCAGCAAATTGTTTTTCAGTGATAGGATTTTTTTTTCCAGCAACATTGTGAAAAAGAGATTGTTAACAAAATTAATGGAGGACTAATCACAGGTTCCAGGGGAATGCCAGATGGAAGGGGAAACAACTCTAGCAGCAAACTGTGATTAGTACAACATAGTCGTTGTACCTCAGTTAGAACAAAAACAACAGAACCAGAGTCATTATGATAGAGAAAACCCTGCCATGACTATCAGCCTCGAATAGAACCTTTATCCTATTTTCTTTCTTCACGTCTTCTTACTCCAAGGCTGAGAAACAATTAGCTGCTCCCCCATGAGTGCAATTGTATGGTTACACACTTTGACCTCGTGATAATGCACAACGCGGGTCGGCAGGTAGCCTGGCAGGTAGGAGTGTTGGGCCAATAACCGAAGGGTTGCTGGATCGAATCCCCGAGCTGACAAGGTAAAATTCTGTCGTTCTGACCCTAAGCAAGGCAGTTACCCCACTGTTCCCTGGGCGCCAAAGACGTGGTTATGGATTAAGGCATCCCCCCGCACCTCTTTGATTCAGAAGGATTGTGTAAAATGCAAAGACACATTTCAGATGAACACATTCAGTTGTACAACTGACTAGGTATCCCCCTTTCCCACCTCATTGCTGTGAGATACACATATGGCTTACCCGTCACCTTCACCCTGTTCTGATCCCTAACCCAGTCACCCTGTTCTGATCCCTAACCCAGTCCCCCTGTTCTGATCCCTAACCCAGTCACCCTGTCCTGATCCCTAACCCAGTCACCCTAACCCAGTCACCCTGTCCTGATCCCTAACCCAGTCACCCTAACCCAGTCACCCTGTTCTGATCCCTAACCCAGTCACCCTGTTCTGATTCCTAACCCAGTCACCCTGTTCTGATCCCTAACCCAGTCACCCTGTTCTGATCCCTAACCCAGTCACCCTGTCCTGATCCCTAACCCAGTCACCCTGTCCTGATCCCTAACCCTAACCCAGTCACCCTGTCCTGATCCTTAACCCAGTCACCCTGTTATGATCCCTAACCCAGTCACCCTAACCCAGTCACCCTGTCCTGATCCCTAACCCAGTCACCCTGTTCTGATCCCTAACCCAGTCACCCTGTTCTGATTCCTAACCCAGTCACCCTGTTCTGATCCCTAACCCAGTCACCCTGTTCTGATCCCTAACCCAGTCACCCTGTCCTGATCCCTAACCCAGTCACCCTGTCCTGATCCCTAACCCTAACCCAGTCACCCTGTCCTGATCCTTAACCCAGTCACCCTGTTATGATCCCTAACCCAGTCACCCTGTTCTGATCCCTAACCCAGTCACCCTGTTCTGATCCCTAACCCAGTCACCCTGTTCTGATTCCTAACCCAGTCACCCTGTTCTGATCCCTAACCCAGTCACCCTGTTCTGATTCCTAACCCAGTCACCCTATTCTGATCCCTAACCCAGTCACCCTGTCCTGATCCCTAACCCAGTCACCCTGTTCTGATTCCTAACCCAGTCACCCTGTTCTAATCCCTAACCCAGTCACCCTGTTCTGATTCCTAACCCAGTCACCCTATTCTGATCCCTAACCCAGTCACCCTGTCCTGATCCCTAACCCAGTCACCCTGTTCTGATTCCTAACCCAGTCCCCCTGTTCTGATCTCTAACCCAGTCACCCTGTTCAGATCCCTAACCCAGTCACCCTGTCCTGATCCCTAACTCGGTCACCCTAACCCGGTCACCCTGTCCTGATCCCTAACTCAGTCACCCTAACCCGGTCACCCTGTCCTGATCCCTAACCCGGTCACCCTGTCCTGATCCCTAACCCAGTCACCCTGTCCTGATCCCTAACCCAGTCACCCTGTCCTGATCCCTAACCCAGTCACCCTGTTCTAATTCCTAACCTAGTCACCCTGTCCTGATCCCTAACCCAGTCACCCTGTCCTGATCCCTAACCCAGTCACCCTGTTCTGATCCCTAACCCAGTCACCCTAACCCAGTCACCCTGTTCTGATCCCTAACCCGGTTACCTTGTCCTGATCCCTAACCCAGTCACCCTGTTCTGATCCCTAACCCGGTCACCCTGTTCTGATCCCTTACCCAGTCACCCTGTCCTGATCCCTAACCCGGTCACCCTGTTCTGATCCTTAACCCAGCCACCCTGTCCTGATCCCTTACCCAGTCACCCTGTCCTGATCCCTAACTCGGTCACCCTAACCCGGTCACCCTGTCCTGATCCCTAACCTGGTCACCCTAACCCGGTCACCCTGGCCTGATCCCTAACCCAGTCACCCTAACCCGGTCACCCTGTCCTGATCCCTAACTCGGTCACCCTAACCCGGTCACCCTGTCCTGATCCCTAACTCGGTCACCCTAACCCGGTCACCCTGTCCTGATCCCTAACTCGGTCACCCTAACCCGGTCACCCTGTCCTGATCCCTAACTCAGTCACCCTAACCCGGTCACCCTGTCCTGATCCCTAACCCGGTCACCCTGTCCTGATCCCTAACCCAGTCACCCTGTCCTGATCCTTAACCCAGTCACCCTGTCCTGATCCCTAACCCAGTCACCCTGTTCTAATTCCTAACCCAGTCACCCTGTCCTGATCCCTAACCCAGTCACCCTGTCCTGATCCCTAACCCAGTCACCCTGTTCTGATCCCTAACCCAGTCACCCTAACCCGGTCACCCTGTCCTGATCCCTAACCCAGTCACCCTAACCCGGTCACCCTGTCCTGATCCCTAACCCAGTCACCCTAACCCGGTCACCCTGTCCTGATCCCTAACCTGGTCACCCTAACCCGGTCACCCTGGCCTGATCCCTAACCCAGTCACCCTAACCCGGTCACCCTGTCCTGATCCCTAACCCAGTCACCCTAACCCGGTCACCCTGTCCTGATCCCTAACCCAGTCACCCTGTCTGATCCCTAACCCAGTCACCCTAACCCGGTCACCCTGTCCTGATCCCTAACCCGGTCACCCTAACCTGGTCACCCTGTCTGATCCCTAACCCAGTCACCCTAACCCGGTCACCCTGTCCTGATCCCTAACCCAGTCACCCTAACCCGGTCACCCTGTCCTGATCCCTAACCCAGTCACCCTAACCCGGTCACCCTGTCTGATCCCTAACCCAGTCACCCTAACCCGGTCACCCTGTCCTGATCCCTAACCCAGTCACCCTAACCCGGTCACCCTGTCCTGATCCCTAACCCAGTCACCCTAACCCGGTCACCCTGTCCTGATCCCTAACCCGGTCACCCTAACCCGGTCACCCTGTCTGATCCCTAACCCAGTCACCCTAACCCGGTCACCCTAACCCGGTCACCCTGTCCTGATCCCTAACCCGGTCACCCTAACCCGGTCACCCTGTCTGATCCCTAACCCAGTCACCCTAACCCGGTCACCCTGTCCTGATCCCTAACCCGGTCACCCTAACCCGGTCACCCTGTCTGATCCCTAACCCAGTCACCCTAATCCGGTCACCCTGTCCTGATCCCTAACCCAGTCACCCTAACCCAGTCACCCTGTCCTGATCCCTAACCCAGTCACCCTAACCCGGTCACCCTGTCCTGATCCCTAACCCAGTCACCCTAACCCGGTCACCCTGTCCTGATCCCTAACCCAGTCACCCTGTCTGATCCCTAACCCAGTCACCCTAACCTGGTCACCCTGTCCTGATCCCTAACCCAGTCACCCTAACCCAGTCACCCTGTCCTAATCCCTAACCCAGTCACCCTAACCCGGTTACCCTGTCCTGATCCCTAAACATATCCCTAACCTGGTCACCCTGTCCTGATCCCTATCCCTATCCCTAACCCAGTCACCCTAACCCGGTCACCCTGTCCTGATCCCTATCCCTATCCCTATCCCTAACCCCAACCTTAACCAAAGCAACACTGGAGTGTTACACTACAGCACAGGTACATAGGTCTGAATAAACAGAATGATCCTAGCCTTCAAGGTTTCCATATAGTTGACTTGAAGTCCACGTGGTTGTAAACTACAGTCCATTGCTAATCATATAAACTAGTGCAGCAGCTGTGAGTCATAAACCACCACACTGATGGTTTAATGTCTTTTTAATCTCAGGTTTATATCACAATGGCCACATCTTAGAGTACAATAGCTACAGTATGTAATTACCACTGTTTACATTAGGCTACATGCTCAGACTGTGCTCAGACTGTTTACATTAGGCTAAGTGCTCAAACTGCTGACATCAGTCTACGTGCTCAGACTGTTTACATTAGGCTAAGTGCTCAGACTGCTGACATCAGTCTACGTGCTAAGACTGTTTACATTAGTCTACGTGCTCAGACTGTTTACATTAGGCTATGTGCTCAGACTGTTTACATTAGGCGAACTGCTCAGACTGTTTACATTAGGCTAAGTTCTCAGTCTTTTTACATTAGGCTAACTGCTAAGACTGTTTACATTAGGCGACGTGCTCAGACTGTTCACATTAGGCTATGTGCTCAGACTGTTTACATTAGACTGTGCTCAGACTGTGTACATAAGGCTACATTCTCAGACTGTGTACATTAGGCTAACTGCTCAGACTATTTACATTAGGCTAACTGCTAAGACTGTTTACAATAGGCTATGTGCTCAGACTGTTGACATTAGACTTTGTACTCTGACTGTTTACATTAGGCTACGTTCTCAGACTGTTTACATTAGAACATGCTCAGACCGTTTAAATTAGAATGTGCCCAGACTGTTTACATTAGGCTAAGTTCTCAGACTGTTTAAATTAGCATGTGCTCAGACAGTTTCCATTAGACTGTGCTCAGACTGTTTCCATTAGACGTTGCTCAGACTGTTTACATTAGGATACGTTCTCAGACTGTTGACATTAGACTGTGCTCAGACTGTTTACATTAGACTACGTACTCAGACTGTTTACATTAGAACGTGCTCAGACCGTTTAAATTAGGCTAGGTTCTCAGACTGTTTAAATAAGCATGTGCTCAGACTGTTTACATTAGGCTACGTACTCAGACTGTTTAAATAAGCATGTGTTCAGACTGTTTACATTAGTCTACGTGCTCAGACTGTTCACAATGGTCTATGTGCTCAGACTGTTGACATTAGACTGTGCTCAGACTGTTTACATTAGGCTACATGCTCAGACCATTTACATGAGACTGTGCTCAGACTGTTTACATTAGACTTCGTACTCTGACTGTTCACATTAGGCTACATTCTCAGACTGTTTACATTAGAACATGCTCAGACCGTTTAAATTAGAATGTGCTCAGACTGTTTACATTAGGCTAAGTTCTCAGACTGTTTAAATTAGCATGTGCTCGGACCGTTTAAATTAGAATGTGCTCAGACTGTTTACATTAGGCCAAGTTCTCAGACTGTTTAAATTAGCATGTGCTCAGACTGCTTACATTAGGCTAAGTTCTCAGACTGTTTAAATTAGAATGTGCTCAGACTGCTTACATTAGGCTAAGTTCTCAGACTGTTTAAATTAGCATGTGCTCAGACTGTTTACATTAGGCTACGTACTCAGACTGTTTACATTAGGCTACGCATTCAGACTGTTTACATTAGGCTACGTACTCAGACTGTTTACATTAGGCTACGTACTCAGACTGTTTACATTAGGCTACGTTCTCAGACTGTTTACTTTAGTCTTCGTTCTCAGACTGTTTACTTTAGTCTACGTTCTCAGACTGTTTACATAAAAAAAATAGACTGTTTACATTAGGCTACGTACTCAGACTGTTTACATTAGGCTAAGTTCTCAGACTGTTGACATTAGGCTACGTTCTAAGACTGTTTACTTTAGTCTATGTTCTCAGACTGTTTACATTAGACAGTGCTCAGACTGTTTCCATTAGATTGTGCTCAGACTGTTTACATTAGACAGTGCTCAGACTGTTTACATTAGACTACGTACTCAGACTGTTTACATTAGACTACATACTCTGACTGTTTACATTAGGCTAAGTTCTCAGACTGTTTACATTAGAACGTGCTCAGACCGTTTAAATTAGGCTAAGTTCTCAGAATGTATAAATAAGCATGTGCTCAGACTGTTTACATTAGGCTACGTACTCAGACTGTTTAAATAAGCATGTGCTCAGACTGTTTACATTAGGCTACATACTCTGACTGTTTACATTAGGCTAAGTTCTCAGACTGTTTACATTAGGCTACATTCTCAGACTGTGTACATTAGACTGTGCTCAGACTGTTTACATTAGAATACGTACTCAGACTGTTTACATTAGGCTACATACTCTGACTGTTTACATTAGGCTAAGTTCTCAGACTGTTTACATTAGGCTACGTTCTCAGACTGTTTACATTAGACTGTGCTCAGACTGCTTACATTAGGCTAAGTTCTCAGACTGTTTAAATTAGAATGTGCTCAGACTGCTTACATTAGGCTAAGTTCTCAGACTGTTTAAATTAGCATGTGCTCAGACTGTTTACATTAGGCTACGTACTCAGACTGTTTACATTAGGCTACGCATTCAGACTGTTTACATTAGGCTACGTACTCAGACTGTTTACATTAGGCTACGTTCTCTGACTGTTTACTTTAGTCTTCGTTCTCAGACTGTTTACTTTAGTCTACGTTCTCAGACTGTTTACATAAAAAAAATAGACTGTTTACATTAGGCTACGTACTCAGACTGTTTACATTAGGCTAAGTTCTCAGACTGTTGACATTAGGCTACGTTCTAAGACTGTTTACTTTAGTCTATGTTCTCAGACTGTTTACATTAGACAGTGCTCAGACTGTTTCCATTAGATTGTGCTCAGACTGTTTACATTAGACAGTGCTCAGACTGTTTACATTAATCAAATCAAATCAAATCAAATTTATTTATATAGCCCTTCGTACATCAGCTGATATCTCAAAGTGCTGTACAGAAACCCAGCCTAAAACCCCAAACAGCAAACAATGCAGGTGTAAAAGCACGGTGGCTAGGAAAAACTCCCTAGAAAGGCCAAAACCTAGGAAGAAACCTAGAGAGGAACCGGGCTATGTGGGGTGGCCAGTCCTCTTCTGGCTGTGCCGGGTAGAGATTATAACAGAACATGACCAAGATGTTCAAATGTTCATAAATGACCAGCATGGTCAAATAATAATAAGGCAGAACAGTTGAAACTGGAGCAGCAGCACAGTCAGGTGGACTGGGGACAGCAAGGAGCCATCATGTCAGGTAGTCCTGGGGCACGGTCCTAGGGCTCAGGTCCTCCGAGAGAGAGAAAGAAAGAGAGAATTAGAGAGAGCATATGTGGGGTGGCCAGTCCTCTTCTGGCTGTGCCGGGTGGAGATTATAACAGAACGTGGCCAAGATGTTCAAATGTTCATAAATGACCAGCATGGTTGAATAATAGTAAGGCAGAACAGTTGAAACTGGAGCAGGAGCATGGCCAGGTGGACTGGGGACAGCAAGGAGTCCTCATGTCAGGTAGTCCTGGGACATGGTCCTAGGGCCCAGGCCAGTTGAAACTGGAGCAGCAGCATGGCCAGGTGGACTGGGGACAGCAAGGAGTCATCATGTCAGGTAGTCCTGGGGCATGGTCCTAGGGCTCAGGTCCTCCGAGAGAGAGAAAGAAAGAGAGAAGGAGAGAATTAGAGAACGCACACTTAGATTTACACAGGACACCGAATAGGACAGGAGAAGTACTCCAGATAAACAAACTGACCCTAGCCCCCCGACACATAAACTACTGCAGCATAAATACTGGAGGCTGAGACAGGAGGGGTCAGGAGACACTGTGGCCCCATCCGAGGACACCCCCGGACAGGGCCAAACAGGAAGGATATAACCCCACCCACTTTGCCAAAGCACAGCCCCCACACCACTAGAGGGAAATCTTCAACCACCAACTTACCATCCTGAGACAAGGCCGAGTATAGCCCACAAAGATCTCCGACACGGTACAACCCAAGGGGGGGGGGGAGGAAACCCAGACAGGCCGACCACAACAGTGAATCAACCCACCCAGGTGACGCACCCCCCCCAGGGACGGCACGAGAGAGCCCCAGCAAGCCAGTGACTCAGCCCCCCGTAACAGGGTTAGAGGCAGAGAATCCCAGTGGAAAAAGGGGAACCGGCCAGGCAGAGACAGCAAGGGCGGTTCGTTGCTCCAGAGCCTTTCCGTTCACCTTCCCACTCCTGGGCCAGACTACACTCAATCATATGACCCACTGAAGAGATGAGTCTTCAGTAAAGACTTAAAGGTTGAGACCGAGTTTGCGTCTCTGACATGGGTAGGCAGACCGTTCCATAAAAATGGAGCTCTATAGGAGAAAGCCCTGCCTCCAGCTGTTTGCTTAGAAATTCTAGGGACAATTAGGAGGCCTGCGTCTTGTGACCGTAGCGTACGTGTAGGTATGTACGGCAGGACCAAATCAGAGAGGTAGGTAGGAGCAAGCCCATGTAATGCTTTGTAGGTGTCATGTTTTGTCATTAATTATCATGTCTTGTCCCTGTGCTTCCCATTCTATTAGTTTCCCTCTGCTGGTCTTATTAGGTTCTTTCCCTCTTTCTATCCCTCTCTCTCCCCCTCCCTCTCTCACTCTCTCGCTCTCTCTTCTCTCTATCGTTCCGTTCCTGCTCCCAGCTGTTCCTATTCCCCTAATCATCATTTAGTCTTCCCACACCTGTTCCCGATCCTTTTCCCTGATTAGAGTCTCTATTTCTCTCCTTGTTTCCCGTACCTGCCCTGTCGGATCCTCATCTATAATTCATCGTGCTGTGTCTATGTTTTGCCCTGTCGTGTCGTGTTTCCCTCAGATGCTGCGTGGTGAGCAGGTGTCTGAGTCTGCTAGGTTCAAGTGCCTTCCCGAGGCAACCTGCAGTTCTCGATCAAGTCTCCAGTCTGTTCTCATCTTTACGTGTAGTATTATGCTTTTTGTTTTGTAAAGTTTATTCTGGATTAAATACTCTGTTTTCGCCAAGTCGCTTTTGGGTCCACATTCACCTGCATGACAGAAGGATCCGACCGAGGAATGGACCCAGCGACTACAGACGCTCGTAACACTGCCGTCGAGATCCAAGGAGCCATGCTCGGCAGACACGAGCAGGAATTGTCTGCTGCTCGCCATGCCGTGGAGAGCCTGGCCGCTCAGGTTTCCGACCTCTCTGGACAGTTCCAGAGTCTTCGTCTCGTGCCACCTGTTACTTCCTGGCCTGCCGAGCCTCCAGAACCTAGGGTTAATAACCCACCTTGCTACTCCGGGCAGCCCACTGAGTGCCGCTCCTTTCTCACCCAGTGTGAGATTGTGTTCTCTCTCCAACCCAACACATACTCTAGAGAGAGAGCTCGGGTTGCTTACGTCATTTCACTCCTTACTGGCCGGGCCCGAGAGTGGGGCACAGCTATCTGGGAGGCAAGGGCTGATTGTTCTAACAATTACCAGAACTTTAAGGAGGAGATGATTCGGGTTTTTGACCGTTCAGTTTTTGGTGGGGAGGCTTCTAGGGTCCTGGCTTCCCTATGCCAAGGTGATCGATCCATAACGGATTACTCTATAGAGTTTCGTACTCTTGCTGCCTCTAGTGACTGGAACGAGCCGTCGCTGCTCGCTCGTTTTCTGGAGGGACTCCACACAGTGGTCAAAGATGAGATTCTCTCTCGGGAGGTTCCTTCCAGTGTGGACTCTTTGATTGCTCTCGCCATCCGCATAGAACGACGGGTAGATCTTCGTCACCAGGCTCGTGGAAGAGAGCTCGCATCAACGGTGTTTCCCTGCTCCGCATCGCAACCATCTCCCTCCTCTGGCTCTGAGACTGAGCCCATGCAGCTGGGAGGGATTCGCATCTCGACTAAGGAGAGGGAACGGAGGATCACCAACCGCCTGTGCCTCTATTGCGGATTTGATGGACATTTTGTTAATTCATGTCCAGTAAGAGGCCAGAGCCCATCAGTAAGCGGAGGGCTACTGGTGAGCGCTACTACTCAGGTCTCTTCATCTAGATCTTGTACTACTATGTCGGTCCATCTACGCTGGACCGGTTCGGGTGCTACATGCAGTACCTTGATTGACTCTGGGGCTGAGGGTTGTTTCATGGACGAAGCATGGGTTCGGAAACATAACATTCCTTTCAGACAGTTAGACAAGCCTACGCCCATGTTTGCCTTAGATGGTAGTCATCTTCCCAGTATCAGATTTGAGACACTACCTTTAACTCTCACAGTATCTGGTAACCACAGTGAGACTATTTCTTTTTTGATTTTTCGTTCACCTTTCACACCTGTTGTTTTGGGTCATCCCTGGCTAGTATGTCATAATCCTTCTATTAATTGGTCTTGTAATTCTATCCTATCCTGGAACGTATCTTGTCATGTGAAGTGCTTAATGTCTGCCATCCCTCCCATTTCTTCTGTCCCCACTTCTCAGGAGGAACCTGGCGATTTGACAGGAGTGCCGGAGGAATATCATGATCTGCGCACGGTCTTCAGTCGGTCCCGAGCCAACTCCCTTCCTCCTCACCGGTCGTATGATTGTAGTATTGATCTCCTTCCGGGGACCACTCCTCCTCGGGGTAGACTATACTCTCTGTCGGCTCCCGAACGTAAGGCTCTCGAGGATTATTTATCTGTGTCTCTTGACGCCGGTACCATAGTGCCTTCTTCCTCTCCGGCCGGGGCGGGGTTCTTTTTTGTTAAGAAGAAGGACGGTACTCTGCGCCCCTGCGTGGATTATCGAGGGCTGAATGACATAACGGTTAAGAATCGTTATCCGCTTCCCCTTATGTCATCAGCCTTCGAGATTCTGCAGGGAGCCAGGTGCTTTACTAAGTTGGACCTTCGTAACGCTTACCATCTCGTGCGCATCAGAGAGGGGGACGAGTGGAAAACGGCGTTTAACACTCCGTTAGGGCATTTTGAGTACCGGGTTCTGCCGTTTGGTCTCGCCAATGCGCCAGCTGTTTTTCAGGCATTAGTTAATGATGTTCTGAGAGACATGCTGAACATCTTTGTTTTTGTCTATCTTGACGATATCCTGATTTTTTCACCGTCACTCGAGATTCATGTTCAGCACGTTCGACGTGTTCTACAGCGCCTTTTAGAGAATTGTCTCTACGTAAAGGCTGAGAAGTGCTCTTTTCATGTCTCCTCCGTTACTTTTCTCGGTTCCGTTATTTCCGCTGAAGGCATTCAGATGGATTCCGCTAAGGTCCAAGCTGTCAGTGATTGGCCCGTTCCAAGGTCACGTGTCGAGTTGCAGCGCTTTTTAGGTTTTGCTAATTTCTATCGGCGTTTCATTCGTAATTTCGGTCAAGTTGCTGCCCCTCTCACAGCTCTTACTTCTGTCAAGACGTGTTTTAAGTGGTCCGGTTCCGCCCAGGGAGCTTTTGATCTTCTAAAAGAACGTTTTACGTCCCCTCCTATCCTCGTTACTCCTGACGTCACTAGACAATTCATTGTCGAGGTTGACGCTTCAGAGGTAGGCGTGGGAGCCATTCTATCCCAGCGCTTCCAGTCTGACGATAAGGTTCATCCTTGCGCTTATTTTTCTCATCGCCTGTCGCCATCTGAGCGCAACTATGATGTGGGTAACCGTGAACTGCTCGCCATCCGCTTAGCCCTAGGCGAATGGCGACAGTGGTTGGAGGGGGCGACCGTTCCTTTTGTCGTTTGGACAGACCATAAGAACCTTGAGTACATCCGTTCTGCCAAACGACTTAATGCCCGTCAAGCTCGTTGGGCGTTGTTTTTCGCTCGTTTCGAGTTTGTGATTTCTTACCGTCCGGGTAGCAAGAACACCAAGCCTGATGCTTTATCCCGTCTGTTTAGTTCTTCTGTGGCTTCTACTGATCCCGAGGGGATTCTTCCTTATGGGCGTGTTGTCGGGTTGACAGTCTGGGGAATTGAAAGACAGGTTAAGCAAGCACTCACGCACACTGCGTTGCCGCGCGCTTGTCCTAGTAACCTCCTTTTCGTTCCTGTTTCCACTCGTCTGGCTGTTCTTCAGTGGGCTCACTCTGCCAAGTTAGCTGGTCATCCCGGTGTTCGAGGCACTCTTGCGTCTATTCACCAGCGCTTTTGGTGGCCGACTCAGGAGCGTGACACGCGCCGTTTTGTGGCTGCTTGTTCGGACTGCGCGCAGACTAAGTCGGGTAACTCTCCTCCTGCCGGTCGTCTCAGACCGCTCCCCATTCCTTCTCGACCATGGTCTCACATCGCCCTAGACTTCATTACCGGTCTGCCTTTGTCTGCGGGGAAGACTGTGAGAGCCGCCAATAAACGCAGGATTAAGAGTCCAAGGTATTGTTGCGGCCAGAGAGTGTGGCTTTCCACTCGCAACCTTCCTCTTACGACAGCTTCTCGTAAGTTGACTCCGCGGTTCATTGGTCCGTTCCGTGTCTCCCAGGTCGTCAATCCTGTCGCTGTGCGACTGCTTCTTCCGCGACATCTTCGTCGCGTCCATCCTGTCTTCCATGTCTCCTGTGTTAAGCCCTTTCTTCGCACCCCCGTTCGTCTTCCCTCCCCCTCCCGTCCTTGTCGAGAGCGCACCTATTTACAAGGTACATAAGATCATGGACATGCGTTCTCGGGACGGGGTCACCAATACTTAGTGGATTGGGAGGGTTACGGTCCTGAGGAGAGGAGTTGGGTTCCGTCTCGGGACGTGCTGGACCGTTCACTCATTGATGATTTCCTCCGTTGCCGCCAGGATTCCTCCTCGAGTGCGCCAGGAGGCGCTCGGTGAGTGGGGGGGTACTGTCATGTTTTGTCATTAATTATCATGTCTTGTCCCTGTGCTTCCCATTCTATTAGTTTCCCTCTGCTGGTCTTATTAGGTTCTTTCCCTCTTTCTATCCCTCTCTCTCCCCCTCCCTCTCTCACTCTCTCGCTCTCTCTTCTCTCTATCGTTCCGTTCCTGCTCCCAGCTGTTCCTATTCCCCTAATCATCATTTAGTCTTCCCACACCTGTTCCCGATCCTTTTCCCTGATTAGAGTCCCTATTTCTCTCCTTGTTTCCCGTACCTGCCCTGTCGGATCCTCATCTATAATTCATCGTGCTGTGTCTATGTTTTGCCCTGTCGTGTCGTGTTTCCCTCAGATGCTGCGTGGTGAGCAGGTGTCTGAGTCTGCTAGGTTCAAGTGCCTTCCCGAGGCAACCTGCAGTTCTCGATCAAGTCTCCAGTCTGTTCTCGTCTTTACGTGTAGTATTATGCTTTTTGTTTTGTAAAGTTTATTCTGGATTAAATACTCTGTTTTCGCCAAGTCGCTTTTGGGTCCTCATTCACCTGCATGACAGTAGGTTAGCAGTAAAACCTTGAAATCAGCCCTTGCTTTGACAGGAAGCCAGTGTAGAGAGGCTAGCACTGGAGTAATATGATCAAATTTTTTGGTTCTAGTCAGGATTCTAGCAGCCGTATTTAGCACTAACTGAAGTTTATTTAGTGCTTTATCCGGGTAGCCGGAAAATAGAGCATTGCAGTAGTCTAACCTAGAAGTGACAAAAGCATGGATTAATTTTTCTGCATCATTTTTGGACAGAAAGTTTCTGATTTTTGCAATGTTACGTAGATGGAAAAAAGCTGTCCTCGAAATGGTCTTGATATGTTCTTCAAAAGAGAGATCAGGGTCCAGAGTAACGCCGAGGTCCTTCACAGTTTTATTTGAGACGACTGTACAACCATTAAGATTAATTGTCAGATTCAACAGAAGATCTCTTTGTTTCTTGGGACCTAGAACAAGCATCTCTGTTTTGTCCGAGTTTAATAGTAGAAAGTTTGCAGCCATCCACTTCCTTATGTCTGAAACACATGCTTCTAGCGAGGGCAATTTTGGTGCTTCACCATGTTTCATTGAAATGTACAGCTGTGTGTCATCCGCATAGCAGTGAAAGTTTACATTATGTTTTCGAATAACATCCCCAAGAGGTAAAATATATAGTGAAAACAATAGTGGTCCTAAAACAGAACCTTGAGGAACACCGAAATGTACAGTTGATTTGTCAGAGGACAAACCATTCACAGAGACAAACTGATATCTTTCCAACAGATAAGACCTAAACCAGGCCAGAACATGTCCGTGTAGACCAATTTGGGTTTCCAATCTCTCCAAAAGAATGTGGTGATCGATGGTATCAAAAGCAGCACTAAGGTCTAGGAGCACGAGGACAGATGCAGAGCCTCGGTCCGATGCCATCAAAATGTCATTTACCACCTTCACAAGTGCCGTCTCAGTGCTATGATGGGGTCTAAAACCAGACTGAAGCATTTCGTATACATTGTTTGTCTTCAGGAAGGCAGTGAGTTGCTGCGCAACAGCCTTCTCTAAAATCTTTGAGAGGAATGGAAGATTCGATATAGGCCGATAGTTTTTTATATTTTCTGGGTCAAGGTTTGGCTTTTTCAAGAGAGGCTTTATTACTGCCACTTTTAGTGAGTTTGGTACACATCCAGTGGATAGAGAGCCGTTTATTATGTTCAACATAGGAGGGCCAAGCACAGGAAGCAGCTCTTTCAGTAGTTTAGTTGGAATAGGGTCCAGTATACAGCTTGAAGGTTTAGAGGCCATGATTATTTTCATCATTGTGTCAAGAGATATAGTACTAAAACACTTGAGCGTCTCTCTTGATCCTAGGTCCTGGCAGAGTTGTGCAGACTCAGGACAACTGAGGTTTGGAGGAATACGCAGGTTTAAAGAGGAGTCCGTAATTTGCTTTCTAATAATCATAATCTTTTCCTCAAAGAAGTTCATGAATTTATCACTGCTAAAGTGCAAGTCATCCTCTCTTGGGGAATGCTGCTTTTTAGTTAGCTTTGCCACAGTATCAAAAAGGAATTTCGGATTGTTCTTATTTTCCTCAATTAAGTTAGAAAAATAGGACGATCGAGCAGCAGTAAGGGCTCTTCGGTACTGCACGGTACCATCCTTCCAAGCTAGTCGGAAGACTTCCAGTTTGGTGTGGCGCCATTTCCGTTCCAATTTTCTGGAAGCTTGCTTCAGAGCTCGGGTATTTTCTGTGTACCAGGGAGCTAGTTTCTTATGAGACATTTTTTTAGTTTTTAGGGGTGCAACTGCATCTAGGGTATTGCGCAAGGTTAAATTGAGATCCTCAGTTAGGTGGTTAACAGATTTTTGTCCTCTGGCGTCCTTGGGTAGGCAGAGGGAGTCTGGAAGGGCATCAAGGAATCTTTGTGTTGTCTGTGAATTTATAGCACGACTTTTGATGTTCCTTGGTTGGGGTCTGAGCAGATTATTTGTTGCAATTGCAAACGTAATAAAATGGTGGTCTGATAGTCCAGGATTATGAGGAAAAACATTAAGATCCACAACATTTATTCCATGGGACAAAACTAGGTCCAGCGTATGACTGTGAGAGTGAGTGGGTCCAGAGACATGTTGGACAAAACCCACTGAGTCGATGATGGCTCCAAAAGCCTTTTGGAGTGGGTCTGCGGACTTTTCCATGTGAATATTAAAGTCACCAAAGATTAGAATATTATCTGCAATGACTACAAGGTCTGATAGGAATTCAGGGAACTCAGTCAGAAACGCTGTATATGGCCCAGGAGGCCTGTAAACAGTAGCTATAAAAAGTGATTGAGTAGGCTGCATAGATTTCACGACTAGAAGCTCAAAAGACGAAAACGTCATTTTTTTTTTTTTAAATTGAAATTTGCTATCGTAAATGTTAGCAACACCTCCGCCTTTGCGGGATGCACGGGGGATATGGTCACTAGTGTAGCCAGGAGGTGAGGCCTCATTTAACACAGTAAATTCATCAGGCTTAAGCCATGTTTCAGTCAGGCCAATCACATCAAGATTATGATCAGTGATTAGTTAATTGACTATAATTGCCTTTGAAGTAAGGGATCTAACATTAAGTAGCCCTATTTTGAGATGTGAGGTATCATGATCTCTTTCAGTAATGACAGGAATGGAGGTGGTCTTTATCCTAGTGAGATTGCTAAGGCGAACACCGCCATGTTTAGTTTTGCCCAACCCAGGTCGAGGCACAGACACGGTCTCAATGGTGATAGCTGAGCTGACTACACTAACTATGCTAGTGGCAGACTCCACTATGCTGGCAGGCTGGCTAATAGCCTGCTGCCTGGCCTGCACCCTATTTCATTGTGGAGCTAGAGGAGTTAGAGCCCTGTCTATGTTGGCAGATAAGATGAGAGCACCCTCCAGCTAGGATGGAGTCCGTCACTCCTCAGCAGGTCAGGCTTGGTCCTGTTTGTGGGCGAGTCCCAGAAAGAGGGCCAATTATCTACAAATTCTATCTTTTGGGAGGGGCAGAAAACAGTTTTCAACCAGCGATTGAGTTGTGAGACTCTGCTGTAGAGCTCATCACTCCCCCTAACTGGGAGGGGGCCAGAGACAATTACTCGATGCCGACACATCTTTCTAGCTGATATGCACGCAGAAGCTATGTTGCGCTTGGTGATCTCTGACTGTTTCATCCTAACATCGTTGGTGCCGACGTGGATAACAATATCTCTATACTCTCTACACTCGCCAGTTTTAGCTTTAGCCAGCACCATCTTCAGATTAGCCTTAACGTCGGTAGCCCTGCCCCCGGGTAAACAGTGTATGATCGCTGGATGATTCGCTTTAAGTCTAATACTGCGGGTAATGGAGTCGCCAATGACTAGAGTTTTCAATTTGTCAGAGCTAATGGTGGGAAGCTTCGGCGTCTCAGACCCCGTAACGGGAGGAGTAGAGACCAGAGAAGACTCGGCCTCTGACACCGACCCGCTGCTTAATGGGGAGAACCGGTTGAAAGTTTCTGTCTGCTGAGTGAGCGACACCGGTTGAGCGTTCCTACAGCATTTCCTTCCAGAAACCGTGAGAAAGTTGTCCGGCTGCGGGGACTGTGCCAGGGGATTTATACTACTATCTGTACTTACTGGTGGCACAGACGCTGTTTCATCCTTTCCTACACTGAAATTACCCTTGCCTAACGATTGCGTCTGAAGCTGGGCTTGCAGTACAGCTATCCTCGCCGTAAGGCGAGCACAGCGGCTGCAATTAGAAGGTATCATGTTAATGTTACTACTTAGCTTCGGCTGTTGGAGGTCCTGACGAATCGTGTCCAGATAAAGCGTCCGGAGTGAAAAAGTCGAGGAAAAAATAAATATATGAACGGTAATTAAAAAGTGAAACCCGTAAAGTTGTCAGGTAGCAAAATAGGTTGGCAACAAAACGCACAGCAATTCGAAAACAAGCCTGCAAGTTGACTACGTACTCAGACTGTTTACATTAGACTACATACTCTGACTGTTTACATTAGGCTAAGTTCTCAGACTGTTTACATTAGAACGTGCTCAGACCGTTTAAATTAGGCTAAGTTCTCAGACTGTTTAAATAAGCATGTGCTCAGACTGTTTACATTAGGCTACGTACTCAGACTGTTTAAATAAGCATGTGCTCAGACTGTTTACATTAGGCTACATACTCTGACTGTTTACATTAGGCTAAGTTCTCAGACTGTTTACATTAGGCTACATTCTCAGACTGTGTACATAAGGCTACATTCTCAGACTGTGTACATTAGACTGTGCTCAGACTGTTTACATTAGACTAAGTTCTCAGACTGTTTAAATTAGCATGTCCTCAGACCTTTTACATTAGACTGTGCTCAAACTGTTTACATTAGACTATGTACTCAGACTGTTTACATTAGGTTACGTTCTCAGACTGTTGACATTAGACTAACTGCCAAGACTGTTTACATTAGACTGTGCTCAGACTGTTTACATTAGACAGTGCGCAGACTGTTTACATTAGACTACGTACTCAGACTGTTTACATTAGGCTACATACTCTGACTGTTTACATTAGGCTAAGTTCTCAGACTGTTTACATTAGAACGTGCTCAGACCGTTTAAATTAGGCTAAGTTCTCAGACTGTTTACATTAGGCTACGTACTCAGACGTTTTACATTAGGCTACGTACTCAGACTGTTTACATTAGGCTAAGTTCTCAGACTGTTTACATTAAGCTACATTCTCAGACTGTGTACATAAGGCTACATTCTCAGACTGTGTACATTAGACTGTGCTCAGACTGTTTACATTAGAATAGGTACTCAGACTGTTTACATTAGGCTACATACTCTGACTGTTTACATTAGGCTACGTTCTCAGACTGTTTACTTTAGGCTACGTTCTCAGACTGTTTACATTAGACTGTGTTCAGACTGTTTACATTAGACTGTGCTCAGACTGTTTACATTAGGCTACATGCTCAGACCATTTACATGAGATTGTGCCCAGACTGTTTACATTAGACTACGTACTCAGACTGTTTACATTTGGCTACGTTCTCAGACTGTTGACATTAGAATAACTGCCAAGACTGTTTACATTAGACTGTGCTCAGACTGTTTACATTAGACTACGTTCTCAGACTGTTTACATTAGAACATGCTCAGACCTTTTAAATTAGAATGTGCTCAGACTGTTTACATTAGGCTAAGTTCTCAGACTGTTTAAATTAGCATGTGCTCAGACTGTTTACATTAGGCTACGTACTCAGACTGTTTACATTAGGCTACGCACTCAGACTGTTTACTTTAGGCTACGTACTCAGACTGTTTACATTAGGCTACGTTCTCAGACTGTTTACATAAAAAAATAGACTGTTTACTTTAGGCTACGTACTCAGACTGTGTACATTAGACAGTGCTCAGACTGTTTACATTAGACTACATACTCAGACTGTTTACATTAGGCTACATACTCTGACTGTTTACATTAGGCTAAGTTCTCAGACTGTTTACATTAGGCTACATACTCTGACTGTTTACATTAGGCTAAGTTCTCAGACTGTTTACATTAAGCTACATTCTCAGACTGTGTACATAAGGCTACATTCTCAGACTGTGTACATTAGACTGTGCTCAGACTGTTTACATTAGGCTACATACTCTGACTGTTTACATTAGGTTACTTTCTCAGACTCTTTACTTTAGGCTATGTTCTCAGACTGTTTACATTAGACTGTGTTCAGACTGTTTACATTAGACTATGTACTCAGACTGTTTACATTTGGCTACGTTCTCAGACTGTTGACATTAGACTAACTGCCAAGACTGTTTACATTAGACTGTGCTCAGACTGTTTACATTAGACAGTGCTCAGACTGTTTACATTAGACTACGTTCTCAGACTGTTTACATTAGAACATGCTCAGACCGTTTAAATTAGAATGTGCTCAGACTGTTTACATTAGGCTAAGTTCTCAGACTGTTTAAATTAGCATGTGCTCAGACCGTTTAAATTAGAATGTGCTAAGACTGTTTACATTAGGCTAAGTTCTCAGACTGTTTAAATTAGCATGTGCTCAGACTGTTTACTTTAGGCTACGTACTCAGACTGTTTACATTAGGCTACGTTCTCAGACTGTTTACATAAAAAAATAGACTGTTTACATTAGGCTACGTTCTCAGACTGTTTACATAAAAAAATAGACTGTTTACTTTAGGCTACGTACTCAGACTGTGTACATTAGACAGTGCTCAGACTGTTTCCATTAGATTGTGCTCAGACTGTTTACATTAGACTACGTACTCAGACTGTTTATATTAGGCTACATACTCTGACTGTTTACATTAGGCTACGTTCTCAGACTGTTTACATAAAAAAATAGACTGTTTACTTTAGGCTACGTACTCAGACTGTTTAAATAAGCATGTGCTCAGACTGTTTACATTAGTCTACGTACTCAGACTGTTTAAATAAGCATGTGCTCAGACTGTTTACATTAGGCTACGTACTCAGACGTTTTACATTAGGCTACGTACTCAGACTGTTTACATTAGGCTAAGTTCTCAGACTGTTTACATTAGGCTACATACTCTGACTGTGTACATAAGGCTACATTCTCAGACTGTTTACATTAGACTGTGCTCACACTGTTTACATTAGACTACGTACTCAGACTCTTTACATTAGGCTAACTGCCAAGGCTGTTTACATTAGACTGTGCTCAGACTGTTTACATTAGACTACGTACTCAGGCTGTTTACATTAGGCTACGTTCTCAGACTGTTTACATTAGAACATGCTCAGACTGTTTATATTAGGCTACATGCTCAGACTGTTTACATTAGACTACGTTCTCAGACTGTTGACATTAGAATGTGCTCAGACTGTTTACATTAGGCTACGCTCTCAGACTGTTTACATTAGACTGTGCTCAGACTGTTTACATTAGGCTACGTGCTCAGACTGTTTACATTAGGCTACGTTCTCGGACTATTTATATTAGGCTAACTGCTAAGACTGTTTACATTAGGCTAAGTGCTCAGACTGTTTACATTAGACTGTGCTCCGACTGATTACATTAGACTGTGCTCCGACTGATTACATTAGATTACGTACTCAGACTTTTTACATTAGACTGTTCTCAGACTGTTTACATTAGACTGTTCTCAGACTGTTGACATTAGGCTACGTGCTCAGACTCTTGACATTAGACTGTACTCAGACTGTTGACATTAGGCTACGTGCTCAGACTGTTGACATTAGGCTACGTGCTCAGACTGTTTACATTAGACTGTTCTCAGACTGTTGACATTAGGCTACGTGCTCATGTAAACATCTTCTCCTATTCTCCAATCTCTTTCAAGCATTGAATAACACAACATAGGTGTTTAATTATATCAGGAGAGGGATTGATAAAGGTTTGTGTTGACAAAGATGGAGTTAATTCAACTCTCAAAGTGTTAAATTGAACACCAGTAAGTGTTTATATTGCCCCAATCTACAAAATAGTTCATCTCAACACTTTTGAAAGTTTGAAGATCTTAACATTGAGTTGCCCTTTGCATCAGATGAGTTTGTTGAGTTAAGCCTATCTGTCGACAAATGCCTCTCACTATCACAGGAACCAGTAACCGGGGGTAAGATCTTTAAAATATATAATTTCAAGTCATATCAGCCCTGCTGAGTGATTGTACTCTCCCTCTCATCTGCTTGTAACACAATGTCTGGACACAAAAGGCCTCTCGTTTCACCTTGGCCTTTGCAGGCGACTTTAACATCTCTTCTTCTTGAGCTGAGACTCAACTGAGCCAAAGGAGTGGAGGAGAAACAGACATGGAAAGAAATAGACTTGATATTTCTGATGCATCATCAGAACCTCGTGTATTACTTCAGTACAGCTGGTGAATTTACAGGAAAGAGACTGTGAATGATGCTGGGGGGAGATAATTTGAGGTAACTGCGATACTCTTTTCTGTTCCCAGCACCCTGGCAGTTGTCGTTTTCACCTATCTCATTAATCTTTTTTTTTTTAAATCATCACTATTTACAGTTGAAAGTACGAGTATATGTCCATTACCAGTGAAATAAAGATAAACCAGAAAGTTGAAGTTATCAAAAGGGGATAGGGAAAAAGAGTCTGAAACAAACATAAAATCCCTCTTTCCCCTTGAGAAGTACAAGCAGCAATACACTGTCCACACTATCTAAAGGGCAGCTGGTCTCAAGGACTGGTCCTGTGAAACCTCTGTTTTTCAGCTAATCCCCTTTCTGTGTTATATAGCATTCATCACGACCGTACAGAACCTTCTTTCATTCTCTCCTTCACCCTTTTTCACTTCTTTTCATCGTAATGGCATTTCTTCCTTGCTGCAGGGCACACATCTGGTGCAGAGAGGATCAGGGACAGTGTGGTATATTGATTCCCAGCTCTATGGTACTAACACAGTCTGTCCAACTCGATGGTACTGACACAGTCTGTCCAACTCTATGGTACTGACACAGTCTGTCCAACTCTATGATACAGACACAGTCTGCCCAACTCTATGGTACGGACACAGTTAGCCCAACTCTATGGTACTGACACAGTCTGCCCAACTCTATGGTACTGACACAGTCTGTCCAACTGCATGATACTGACACAGTCTGCCCAACTCTATGATACAGACACAGTCTGCCCAACTCTATGATACAGACACGGTCTGCCCAACTCTATGGTACAGACACAGTCTGTCCAACTCTATGGTACTGACACAGTCTGTCCAACTCTATGATACTGACACAGTCTGTCCAACTCTATGGTACTGACACAGTCTGTCCAACTCTATGGTACTGACACAGTCTGCCCAACTCTATGGTACGGACACAGTTAGCCCAACTCCAGGGCATAGACACAGTTTGCCCAACTCTATGGTACGGACACAGTTAGCCCAACTCCAGGGCATAGACACAGTCTGCCCAACTCTATGGTACGGACACAGTTAGCCCAACTCCAGGGCATAGACACAGTCTGCCCAACTCTATGGTACGGACACAGTTAGCCCAACTCCAGGGCATAGACACAGTTTGCCCAACTCTATGGTACGGACACAGTTAGCCCAACTCCAGGGCATAGACACAGTTTGCCCAACTCTATGGTACGGACACAGTTAGCCCAACTCCAGGGCATAGACACAGTTTGCCCAACTCTATGGTACGGACACAGTTAGCCCAACTCCAGGGCATAGACACAGTTAGCCCAACTCCAGGGCATAGACACAGTTAGCCCAACTCCAGGGCATAGACACAGTTAGCCCAACTCCAGGGCATAGACACAGTTAGCCCAACTCCAGGGCATAGACACAGTTAGCCCAACTCCAGGGCATAGACACAGTTTGCCCAACTCTATGGTACTGACATAGTCTGTGCCACAACCATCGTTTGTGTTCTGCTTTAGCTGTGATTGGACAAGTGCTCCAGAGGCCGGAATAATCGCCAAAAGTTGGCAAGCTGGCAGAATGTCTTACCAGTTGGAAACAACTCATTGTGTGAGTCAACTTATTGCTGTGGGTGGATGACTTTTTGATGATATCCAACTTTTAAAATTAATCACATATGTTAACGGTGTATCAGTGCCAAAAATGAAATATGGCCAAGATTATGCAGTATACTAAGACTGTACTTATTACATGGCTCTGACCTATCTTTATCTCTCTTTATCCTCCTCTGCCTTATGTTCACATGCTCTCTCTCTCTCTCTCTCTCTCTCTCTCTCTCTCTCTCTCTCTCTCTCTCTCTCTCTCTCTCTCTCTCTCTCTCTCTCTCTCCCTCTCTCTCTCTCTCTCTCTCTCTCTCTCTCTCTCTCTCTCTCTCTCTCTCTCTCTCTCTCTCTCTCTCTCTCTCTCTCTCTCTCTCTCTCTCTCTCTCTCTCTCTCTCTCCCTCTCTCTCTCCCTCTCTCGCTCTCTCTCTCGCTCTCTCTCTCCCTCTCTTTCTCTCGCTCTCGCTCTCTCGCTCTCTCGCGCTCTCTCGCTCTCTCGCTCTCTCGCTCTCTCGCGCTCTCGCTCTCTCTCTCTCTAGTTTAAATCTGAATTGTAGTGTCTATTTGGCTGCAGTGTGGAGAGGCTGCAGTGTGGAGGGGCTGCAGTGTGGAGAGGCTGCAGTGTGGAGAGGCTGCAGTGTGGAGAGGCTGCAGTGTGGAGGGGCTGCAGTGTGGAGAGGCTGCAGTGTGGAGAGGCTGCAGTGTGGAGAGGCTGCAGTATGGAGGAGCTGCAGTGTGGAGAGGCTGCAGTGTGGAGAGGCTGCAGTGTGGAGAGGCTGCAGTGTGGAGAGGCTGCAGTGTGGAGAGGCTGCAGTGTAGATAGGCTGCAGTGTGGAGGGGCTGCAGTGTGGAGAGGCTGCAGTGTGGAGAGGCTGCAGTGTGGAGAGGCTGCAGTGTGGAGGGGCTGCAGTGTGGAGAGGCTGCAGTGTGGAGGGGCTGCAGTGTGGAGAGGCTGCAGTGCTGAGAGTTTGCTGTATTTTTTATTTAACCTTTATTTAAATAGGCAAGTCAATTAAGAACAAATTCTTATACTGGGCTAATTGTGCGCCGCCCTATGGGACTCCTGTTCACGGCCAGTTGTGATACAGTCCGGAATTGAACCCTGGTCTGTAGTGACGCATGCTCGGGAGGGAGGGAGGTTGCAGTGTAGAGAGTTTGCAGTGTAGAGAGGTTGCAGTGTAGAGAGGTTGCAGTGTAGAGGTTGCCATGTAGAGAGGTTGTAGTGGGCCTAATTAACTCCCACTAATTAATAATGCACCCTCCCTGGCATCGTGGACAGGGAAAGGAAAGAGGGTGAGGCGAGAGGGAATGATGGAGGGAAGTAAGAGGGGAAGATGGAGGGAAGTAAGAGGGGATGATGGAGGGAAGTAAGAGGGGAAGATGGAGGGAAGTAAGAGGGGATGATGGAGGGAAGTAAGAGGGGAAGATGGAGGGAAGTAAGAGGGGAAGATGGAGGGAAGTAAGAGAGGAAGATGGAGGGAAGTAAGAGAGGAAGATGGAGGGAAGTAAGAGGGGATGATGGAGGGAAGTAAGAGGGGATGATGGAGGGAAGTAAGAGGGGATGATGGAGGGGATGATGGAGGGAAGTAAGAGGGGATGATGGAGGGAAGTAAGAGAGGAAGATGGAGGGAAGTAAGAGGGGAAGATGGAGTTTGAAGACAGGCAAGTCACGGTGCAACAGAAAACTTCACAGAGAGTCCAGGGGTTAAAAATGGCGGAATAAAATCACTCTACAGGGAAGAGGAGAGCGACAGAGAGAAAGAGAAGTCTCTTGCCACCTGACATTTCTCTCTCCAGTGTTCCCATCTCACCAATTACAATTAGGTTGTAATTGTTTGGGTAATTATGATAAAATATTTGGTACGACGCCAGCGAACCACTCTCCTGTGGAAGTTTTGCATCTTAATTTCCAAATAAGAGGTGAGATGGGGTTGGAGGCTACCACAGCTTTAATTATTTGTTATATACTATGTATATACTTGTACATACACATACGCACAGATCAAATCAAATGTTATTTGTTACATGCACCAAATACAACCCCTATGTAGTATTTACTGTGAAATGCTTGCTTCGCAACAATGCAGTGTTTAAAAATAAAAATAAATAAAATAGTAACACAATCATGCTCAAAGGGATATTCAATGTCTGCTTTTTTACCCATCTACCAATAGGTACCCTTCTTTGCAAGGCATTGGAAAACCTCCCTGGTTTGTGTGGTTGATTCTGTGCTTAAAATTCCCTGCTCGACTGAGGGACCTTACAGATAATTGTATATGTGGGCTACAGAGATGAGGTAGTCATTCAACAATCATGTTAAACACTATTATTGCACACAGTGATTCCATGCAACCCTTTTTTCAATTTTCACCTAAAATGACATACCCAAATCTAACTGCCTGTAGCTCAAGACCAATAGCAAGGATATGCATATTCTCTATACCATTTGAAAGGAAACACTTTGAAGTTTGTGGAAATGTGAAATGAATGTAGGAGAATATAACACATTAGATCTCATGAAATATAATACAAAGAAAAAAGGTGTTTTTTGGTATTTTCTTTTACCATCATCTTTGAAATGCAAGAAAAAGGCCAGACACAAATTATAATTTGGCAATTAGATGGCAGCAGTGAATGTGCAAAGTTTTAGACTGATCCAATGAACAATTGCATTTCTGTTACAAATTGTATATCAAGACTGCCCAAATATGTGTAATTTGTTTATTATTAACTTTCAAGTTCATAACTGTGCACTCTCCTCAAACAATAGCATGGTATTCTTTCACTGTAATAGCTACAGTATATTGGACAGTGCAGTTAAAATACCAAGATTTGAATCATTCTGCCAATACCAGATATGACAATGTCCTGGGAAATGTTCTTGTTACTTACAACCTCGTGCTAATCACATTAGCCTATGTTAGCTCAACCGTCCAGCGGGAGACACACCAATCCGAGGCTGCAGGTAGCCTGGTGGTTAGAGCATTGGACTTGTCACTGAAAGGTTGCAAGAAAAATCACTGAGCAGACAAGGTAAAAAAATAAAAAATAAACGTGTGGTTCTGACCCTGAACAAGGCAGTTGACCCACTGTTCCTAGGCTGTCAATGAAAATAAAAATACTTTGTAGAGCCACCTTTCACAGCAATTACAGCTGCAAGTCTCTTGGGGTATGTCTCTATAAGCTTGGCACATCTAGCCACTGGGATTCTTGCCCATTCTTCAAGGTAAAACTGCTCCAGCTCCTTCAAGTTGGATGGGTTCCTGCTGGTGTACAGCAATCTTTAAATCAAACCACATATTATCTATTGGATTGAGGTCTGGACTTGACTAGGCCTTTCCAAGACATTTAAATGTTTCTCTTAAACCACTCGAGTGTTGCTTTAGAAGTATGCTTATGGTCATTGTCCTGCTGGAAGGTAAACCTCCGTCCCAGTCTCAAATCTCTGGAAGACTGGAACAGGTTTCCCTCAAGAATTTGCATGTATTTAGCGCCATCCATCATTCCTTCAATTCTGACCAGTTTCCCAGTCCCTACCGATGAAAAACATCCCCACAGCATTATAGTTTGGGATTAATTTGATTAATTAACATCTTAGAGCTACCCCCTACTTTTTTCAATTTCCGCCTGAAGACATATCTAATATTATATCATATCCCAAATCTAACTGCCTGTAGCTCTGGCCCAGAAGCAAGGATATGCATATTCTTTGTACCAACTTGAAAGAAAACACTCTGAAGTGAAGTGTAAATGTGAATTGAATGTAAGAGAATATAACACAATAGTTCTGGTTTAGATAATACAATTTAAAAAAAATATATAACTATTTTTTTATTGCAGTATCATCATCTTTAAAATGAACAAGACACAAATATTCAGATAGGATGATGCGGACATTTTCAGTGAAAAACATAAGAGGGCAACAGTACTTGTGCAAAGTTTCAGAATGATAACTTCCAAAATGAGTGTGCTACATGACATTTATCATGAAGTCACACAGGTGTCCCACACAAGTATCCCAAATGTACCCAAGTGGCCAAATTGGTGAAGGTATACATTTTGAAACAAATAACTATATACAAAATGCCAAAATGGTATTCTAACACACCCCACCCCCAAAAATGGAGAAAGAAATATGGGGAAAAAAATATGAAGAAAAATATATACATTTACAAAATAACATGGGTAACTATTTACACACTTTCAATATTTGGAAGACCCTCAGTCCTCTATCAAGTCAAATGTATTTATATAGCCCTTCGTACATCAGCTAATATCTCAAAGTGCTGTACAGAAACCCAGCCTAAAACCCCAAACGGCAAGCAATGCAGGTGTAGAAGCACGGTGGCTAGGAAAAACTCCCTAGAAAGGCCAAAACCTAGGAAGAAACCTAGAGAGGAACCAGGCTATGGGGGGGTGGAGTCCTCTTCTGGCTGTGCCGGGTGGAGATTATAACAGAACATGGCTGAGATTTTCAAACGTTCATAGATGACCAGCAGGGTCAAATAATAATAATCACAGTAGTTGTAGAGGATGCAACAGGACAGCACCTCAAGAGTAAATATGAACAGTTTAGGGTTCCATAGCCACAAGCAGAGCAGTTGAAACTGGAACAGCAGCAAGGCCAGGTGGAGTGGGGACAGCAAGGATTCATCATGCCAGGTAGTCCTGACGCATGGTCCTAGGGCTCAGGTCCGTCAAGAGAGAGAAAGAGAGAATTAGAGAGAGCACACTTAAATTCACACAGGACACCGGATAAGACAGAAGAAGTACTCCAGATATAACAAACTGACCCTAGCCCCCCGAAACATAAACTACTGCAGCATAAATACTGGAGGCTGAGACAGGAGGGGTCAGGAGACACTGTGGCCCCATCCGATGAGACCCCCGGACAGGGCCATACAGGAAGGATATAACCCCACCCACTTTGCCAAAGCTATACACAATATTGTGCTGCTGATGCCAGGTGCCATAGCAGTCTCTTTCTGCTGTAAAGCAAAGGGTTACCAAGCATGTGGCGCAGGTGATGGGGGACTTAATTTAGCAAAGAACACAGTGACGCCTCCATGCTGTGCCCTTTTGGCCCCGAGGCACATCCATGCCTGCATAAATAAATTTGGGCAGATGAACACCACTTGTGGCAGGAGCTGGATGAACCAGCTTCAGTGGGGGATGGACACCTTGGCACTGGGGTCTCTCATTCGGAGTCAGTGTCACTGTGAAAGAAAATGTTCAAATCAAATCAAATGTATTTATATAGCCCTTTGTACATCAGCTGATATCTCAAAGTGCTGTACAGAAACACAGCCTAAAACCCCAAACAGCAAGCAATGCAGGTGTAGACCAGCTGTATCTACTGTATCCATTTCACTTTGGCCATTGTTGTGGGCCTGCCCTCCCCTCAACAGCCTCAAATAGGCTATTTCATGTGGGTTGGGGTGGGGCGGCAGACACACGCATCTCACATGTCATTACATTACATTTGTTTATATTGCTTCTAAAATTTAAAATAATATTTTATATTCTTAATTTCAAACAAGGGCATTAGCATGAGAAGAACTTACCAGTCCAAAACGATGTCCTCTCCATTCCAAAAAATATTCCTCCACTTGGGAATCGCTAAATGAATCGTCCTACAACAATCTCTGTCTCACTTTTCCGATCAATTTCTTCTAAAATTGTGTGTACATCTGTATATCTAGACTTAGATTTAGCTTTCCCTGACTTAGTCGCCATACTGATTGATATATAAACAGCTGAATCTGTGTGTTTACGAAAACAACGCTGTGCATAATATGCGTAGCTCCTTCCGGTATGAAACTTCAATAGCGAATGACTCTCTTTACGCTGGAGTTTACTACATGGGTTGGTCTTTCAACACATAACCATTGCATATTGCCATTTACCTCAGCTCATTGGCTATCTACCCAGCTAGATTTCAAGACGATCAGTGGTCATTGGGTTAAAATACAGTCAATCAACGAAACAGTGGTCATATCATTGGTGCACAGTGATGTTGTTATGCAGGTGAATGAGGACCCAAAAGCGACTTGGCGAAAACAGAGTCTTTAATCCAGTAAAGATACTTTACAAAACAAAAGGCATAATACTACTCGTAAAGACGAGAACAGACTGGAGACATGATCAAGAACTGCAGGTTGCCTCGGGAAGGCACTTGAACCTAGCAGACTCAGACACCTGCTCACCACGCAGCATCTGAGGGAAACACGACACGACAGGGCAATACATAGACACAGCACGGTGAAATATAGACAAGGATCCGACAGGGCAGGAACGGAAAACAAGGAGAGAAATAGGGACTCTAATCAGGGAAAAGGATCGGGAACAGGTGTGGGAAGACTAAATGATTGATTAGGGGAATAGGAACAGCTGGGAGCAGGAACGGAACGATAGAGAGAAGAGAGAGCGAGAGAGTGAGAGAGGGAGGGGGAGAGAGAGGGATAGAAAGAGGGAAAGAACCTAATAAGACCAGCAGAGGGAAACGAATAGAAGGGGAAGCACAGGGACAAGACATGATAATCAATGACAAAACATGACAGTACCCCCCACTCACCGAGCGCCTCCTGGCGCACTCGAGGAGGAACCCTGGCGGCAACGGAGGAAATCATCAATAAGCGAACGGTCCAGCACGTCCCGAGACGGAACCCAACTCCTCTCCTCAGGACCGTAACCCTCCCAATCCACTAAGTATTGGTGACCCCGTCCCCGAGAACGCATGTCCATGATCTTACGTACCTTGTAAATAGGTGCGCTCTCGACAAGGACGGGGGGGGGAGGGAAGACGAACGGGGGTGCGAAGAAAGGGCTTGACACAGGAGACATGGAAGACAGGATGGACGCGACGAAGATGTCGCGGAAGAAGCAGTCGCACAGCGACAGGATTGACGACCTGGGAGACACGGAACGGACCAATGAACCGCGGAGTCAACTTACGAGAAGCTGTCGTAAGAGGAAGGTTGCGAGTGGAAAGCCACACTCTCTGGCCGCAACAATACCTTGGACTCTTAATCCTGCGTTTATTGGCGGCTCTCACAGTCTGTGCCCTGTAACGGCAAAGTGCAGACCTCACCCTCCTCCAGGTGCGCTCACAACGTTGGACAAACGCTTGAGCGGAGGGAACGCTGGACTCGGCAAGCTGGGATGAGAACAGAGGAGGCTGGTAACCCAGACTACTCTGAAACGGAGATAACCCGGTAGCAGACGAAGGAAGCGAGTTGTGAGCGTATTCTGCCCAGGGGAGCTGTTCTGCCCAAGACGCAGGGTTTCTGAAAGAAAGGCTGCGTAGTATGCGACCAATCGTCTGATTGGCCCTCTCTGCTTGACCGTTAGACTGGGGATGAAACCCGGAAGAGAGACTGACGGACGCACCAATCAAACGACAGAACTCCCTCCAAAACTGTGACGTGAATTGCGGGCCTCTGTCTGAAACGGCGTCTAACGGGAGGCCATGAATTCTGAACACATTCTCGATAATGATTTGTGCCGTCTCCTTAGCGGAAGGAAGTTTAGCGAGGGGAATGAAATGTGCCGCCTTAGAGAACCTATCGACAACCGTAAGAATCACAGTCTTCCCCGCAGACAAAGGCAGACCGGTAATGAAGTCTAGGGCGATGTGAGACCATGGTCGTGAAGGAATGGGGAGCGGTCTGAGACGACCGGCAGGAGGAGAGTTACCCGACTTAGTCTGCGCGCAGTCCGAACAAGCAGCCACGAAACGGCGCGTGTCACGCTCCTGAGTCGGCCACCAAAAGCGCTGGCGAATAGACGCAAGAGTGCCTCGAACACCGGGATGACCAGCTAACTTGGCAGAGTGAGCCCACTGAAGAACAGCCAGACGAGTGGAAACAGGAACGAAAAAGGAGGTTACTAGGACAAGCGCGCGGCGACGCAGTGTGCGTGAGTGCTTGCTTAACCTGTCTTTCAATTCCCCAGACTGTCAACCCGACAACACGCCCATAAGGAAGAATCCCCTCGGGATCAGTAGAAGCCACAGAAGAACTAAACAGACGGGATAAGGCATCAGGCTTGGTGTTTTTGCTACCCGGACGGTAAGAAATCACAAACTCGAAACGAGCGAAAAACAACGCCCAACGAGCTTGACGGGCATTAAGTCGTTTGGCAGAACGGATGTACTCAAGGTTCTTATGGTCTGTCCAAACGACAAAAGGAACGGTCGCCCCCTCCAACCACTGTCGCCATTCGCCTAGGGCTAAGCGGATGGCGAGCAGTTCACGGTTACCCACATCATAGTTGCGCTCAGATGGCGACAGGCGATGAGAAAAATAAGCGCAAGGATGAACCTTATCGTCAGACTGGAAGCGCTGGGATAGAATGGCTCCCACGCCTACCTCTGAAGCGTCAACCTCGACAATGAATTGTCTAGTGACGTCAGGAGTAACGAGGATAGGAGCGGACGTAAAACGTTCTTTTAGAAGATCAAAAGCTCCCTGGGCGGAACCGGACCACTTAAAACACGTCTTGACAGAAGTAAGAGCTGTGAGAGGGCAGCAACTTGACCGAAATTACGAATGAAACGCCGATAGAAATTAGCGAAACCTAAAAAGCGCTGCAACTCGACACGTGACCTTGGAACGGGCCAATCACTGACAGCTTGGACCTTAGCGGAATCCATCTGAATGCCTTCAGCGGAAATAACGGAACCGAGAAAAGTAACGGAGGAGACATGAAAAGAGCACTTCTCAGCCTTTACGTAGAGACAATTCTCTAAAAGGCGCTGTAGAACACGTCGAACGTGCTGAACATGAATCTCGAGTGACGGTGAAAAAATCAGGATATCGTCAAGATAGACAAAAACAAAGATGTTCAGCATGTCTCTCAGAACATCATTAACTAATGCCTGAAAAACAGCTGGCGCATTGGCGAGACCAAACGGCAGAACCCGGTACTCAAAATGCCCTAACGGAGTGTTAAACGCCGTTTTCCACTCATCCCCCTCTCTGATGCGCACGAGATGGTAAGCGTTACGAAGGTCCAACTTAGTAAAGCACCTGGCTCCCTGCAGAATCTCGAAGGCTGATGACATAAGGGGAAGCGGATAACGATTCTTAACCGTTATGTCATTCAGCCCTCGATAATCCACGCAGGGCGCAGAGTACCGTCCTTCTTCTTAACAAAAAGAACCCCGCCCCGGCCGGAGAGGAAGAAGGCACTATGGTACCGGCGTCAAGAGACACAGATAAATAATCCTCGAGAGCCTTACGTTCGGGAGCCGACAGAGAGTATAGTCTACCCCGAGGAGGAGTGGTCCCCAGAAGGAGATCAATACTACAATCATACGACCGGTGAGGAGGAAGGGAGTTGGCTCGGGACCGACTGAAGACCGTGCGCAGATCATGATATTCCTCCGGCACTCCTGTCAAATCGCCAGGTTCCTCCTGAGAAGTGGGGACAGAAGAAATGGGAGGGATGGCAGACATTAAACACTTCACATGACAAGAAACGTTCCAGGATAGGATAGAATTACTAGACCAATTAATAGAAGGATTATGACATACTAGCCAGGGATGACCCAAAACAACAGGTGTAAAAGGTGAACGAAAAATCAAAAAAGAAATAGTCTCACTGTGGTTACCAGATACTGTGAGAGTTAAAGGTAGTGTCTCAAATCTGATACTGGGAAGATGACTACCATCTAAGGCAAACATGGGCGTAGGCTTGTCTAACTGTCTGAAAGGAATGTCATGTTTCCGAGCCCATGCTTCGTCCATGAAACAACCCTCAGCCCCAGAGTCAATCAAGGCACTGCATGTAGCACCCGAACCGGTCCAGCGTAGATGGACCGACATAGTAGTACAGGATCTAGATGAAGAGACCTGAGTAGTAGCGCTCACCAGTAGCCCTCCGCTTACTGATGAGCTCTGGCCTTTACTGGACATGAATTGACAAAATGTCCATCAAATCCGCAATAGAGGCACAGGCGGTTGGTGATCCTCCGTTCCCTCTCCTTGGTCGAGATGCGAATACCTCCCAGCTGCATGGGCTCAGTCTCTGAGCCAGAGGAGGGAGATGGTTGCGATGCGGAGCAGGGAAACACCGTTGACGCGAGCTCTCTTCCACGAGCTTGGTGACGAAGATCTACCCGTCGTTCTATGCGGATGGCGAGAGCAATCAAAGAGTCCACACTGGAAGGAACCTCCCGAGAGAGAATCTCATCTTTGACCACTGCGTGGAGTCCCTCCAGAAAACGAGCGAGCAGCGCCGGCTCGTTCCAGTCACTAGAGGCAGCAAGAGTGCGAAACTCTATAGAGTAATCCGTTATGGATCGATCACCTTGGCATAGGGAAGCCAGGGCCCTAGAAGCCTCCCCACCAAAAACTTAACGGTCAAAAACCCGAATCATCTCCTCTTTAAAGTTCTGGTAATTGTTAGAACAATCAGCCCTTGCCTCCCAGATAGCTGTGCCCCACTCTCGAGCCCGGCCAGTAAGGAGTGAAATGACGTAAGCAACCCGAGCTCTCTCGCTAGAGTATGTGTTGGGTTGGAGAGAGAACACAATATCACACTGGGTGAGAAAGGAGCGGCACTCCGTGGGCTGCCCGGAGTAGCAAGGTGGGTTATTAACCCTAGGTTCCGGAGGCTCGGCAGGCCAGGAAGTAACAGGTGACACGAGACGAAGACTCTGGAACTGTCCAGAGAGGTCGGAAACCTGAGCGGCCAGGTTCTCCACGGCATGGCGAGCAGCAGACAATTCCTGCTCGTGTCTGCCGAGCATGGCTCCTTGGATCTCGACGGCAGTGTTACGAGCATCTGTAGTCGCTGGGTCCATTCCTTGGTCGGATCCTTCTGTTATGCAGGTGAATGAGGACCCAAAAGCGACTTGGCGAAAACAGAGTCTTTAATCCAGTAAAGATACTTTACAAAACAAAAGGCATAATACTACTCGTAAAGACGAGAACAGACTGGAGACATGATCAAGAACTGCAGGTTGCCTCGGGAAGGCACTTGAACCTAGCAGACTCAGACACCTGCTCACCACGCAGCATCTGAGGGAAACACGACACGACAGGGCAATACATAGACACAGCACGGTGAAATATAGACAAGGATCCGACAGGGCAGGAACGGAAAACAAGGAGAGAAATAGGGACTCTAATCAGGGAAAAGGATCGGGAACAGGTGTGGGAAGACTAAATGATTGATTAGGGGAATAGGAACAGCTGGGAGCAGGAACGGAACGATAGAGAGAAGAGAGAGCGAGAGAGTGAGAGAGGGAGGGGGAGAGAGAGGGATAGAAAGAGGGAAAGAACCTAATAAGACCAGCAGAGGGAAACGAATAGAAGGGGAAGCACAGGGACAAGACATGATAATCAATGACAAAACATGACAGATGTCATTACTTGTTGTCTTCAAATCGTTTTTTTCAGTCAATATGTCCCGCGAAATGGCCCATCAGGTTTGGTTGTGTTACAAACAAACCAGTTGATTGCAATGAAACCAAACATGACTGGAAAGTCACGTTCTGTGTGGGTTATTTACCTGGAATGTGCCGTCGAAAATGGAATGAGACGGAATTCACGACACAAGCGGTTCACAAAATGTTTCCTGTTTAGGCTATAAAAATGGATTTTATCAAACAAAAGCTCATTCATTGTGTAACAATGAGCATTGGGATTGCAAACAGACGAAGATCATCAAAGGTAAACAATTTATTTTAATGCAGTTTGTGATTTTGTTATGCCTGTGCTGGTTGAAATAGCTCTATCCTCAGATAATCACATCGTATTCTTTCGCAGTAAATCCTCTTTTAAATCTGACAACGCAGTTGGATTAGCAAGATTGTAGGCTTTCAATACATGTGAGAGACTTGTATTTTCATGAATGTTTAATATGACTATTTATTTAGCGATCACCGTATGTTGTGGAATTTCAGCCCGCTACCGGGTTCCGTGCTCAGAGACGTTAATATTGTGGTGTTTCTAATCTATGAAACAACGAAAAACCCTCTGGGTTTCTATTAGGTTGGAATGGAAAATATGGCTCGGTTTGGAGTACAATACCTGGCAATTTAGCTAAAGAATCCATCTATCGTGTGGGCATGAGGGAGACCGGGGTTCAATTCCCCAATGGGAAGGAAGGAGTAGGTTATCCTTATAAGTATTAGTTCAATAAAGGTTACACTGCGAGCATAGCATTTCTACACCCTCATTTTCTAATTATAGTCTAACCAATACCCAAACGGAGATTCAGTGAAAACAACAACTGATTTATCAAGACAAGTCACGTCCGAGCAGCGCAAAACGGTGCTAAAACAATAGTAGATTATTGCTTCAAATCCTATTGCTTCTAACTTCAATATGCTCTTTAAATAAATAAGACCTACACCACTTTTACCAGCATATTACTCAACACTAGTGACACTCATGTCGCCTAAAGGAGGCCTACACTACATAGAAAAATATGGTCTTCTGTGTGCGGCTCTACGGCCCATCCCATGCCCCCTGCCCTCGTGCCTTGAACCTCAGGCGCTTCAGTGGATAAAGCTGGAGAACTGCATGGCAATCCCATTGTGCGCCACTCAGGAGCCATGACCAATATGACCAATATATATTGTCCTGCTAATAACAGGGTTAATAATATGTATGTGAGAATATCCAACAGGCTTTTATGTACTTGTAAATGAATAATAATAACAATCGCTTTGTTGAAAAAAATAACAATATTTTGGAAATGAGTTAGTTTTTCAAATAATGTAAAATGACAGAGAAAAAGGCCATTCTTGAACATGGAGTGAGACATTGTTACAAATCTGAAAAAAAAGGCATTTTGTTATTTAGAATTATTTAGTTATGTTTTTAGAGGGAGAGAAACCAAAAACTAACAATCATCTCATGGGTCTCGAACAAGTATCTGTAACAACACAGCTAGCACTGCTATGCAGTGTCTTAGACCATTGCACCACTCAGGCACTGTACAATGTGACTGGTTGGGAGTGGGCTACAGAAATACACTAAGGCCAAAATAATCCTAACAAAATAAAATAATAACTTTAGTGTAACAACAGTTTTAGTAAGTAATACTGAAGTCGTGCACAATTATCAGTTTCTATTTAGGTTTATGTCGCCCATTCATTGTCAGTTAGAGACACAGTAGGACCCAAAAGCATAATCAGTGTTCTAACTCCCCCTTTCACTGGTCTGGAGTGATGAAGTGGTGACGCAGGGTAGCGTACTAAACGACAAATGACCTAGAAATCCCGCAGCATAATCGCAAAACTTTTAGTGGAGCATCCACTGTACTTCCTGTTTCAGTTTTTGTTTGTAAACAGGAAGCAGGAGAATGGAGTCATGGTGAGATTTGTTGAAAGGAATAAGAGGGACGGCCTTGTGTGTATCTCTGTGGGTAGAATAAGAGTGGTCTAGAGTTTTAGCGCCCCTCGTGGGGCAGGAGATGTGTTGTTAGAAGTGAGGTGGAATTGTTTTAAGTCTCCGCCCACCAGAAACGCTGCCTCTGGGTGAGCGTTTCTTGTTTGTTTATGACCATAATGGGGCCATAATGGGGCCGGTTTGAAGAGGGAAACAGCTGAATCGTAGTTGAAGTCATATTTCAAGTCGAAATAGAGGTTAGTAATGGTCGATCTGATGTCCAGAAGTGCTTGTCGGTCATATGTAATAATAGTATAGTGCTTCTACACCTGCATTGCTTGCTGTTTGGGGTTTTAGGCTGGGTTTCTGTACAACACTTTGTGACATAAGCAGATGTAAGAAGGGCTTCATAAATACATTTGATTGATTGATAGAATTAACTTTCTGTATAAAAAGAGTTCATATAAACACGATAAAATCACAAAATAGCAAAGTTTGGTTGGAATCGTAAGATGTTGCCCTTCTCTGTCGGCGCCATCTTTACAAGAACACACACACACACACACACACACACACACACACACACACACACACACACACACACACACACACACACACACACACACACACACACACACACACACACACACACACACACACACACACACACACACACACACACACACACACACACACACACACACACCCTCCATCCATCCCTATCCCAACCATGACCTCAATTTGTAACTAGAGCTGTGATTTTGATTGGCCTGCAGCCTTTTGCTTATCAAGCCTGCCTGTGCTGATGCTGAGGGGACTGCTTGCCCAAGTGAACACTGTCAGGTGAAGAGTAGGGCACATCGAGTGGAGTTGCAAATTCCACCGTGTGAGAGAGAAAAGCTCATGGCTAAATATCTTGTCAGGTCGTTTCTATAGACAGCTCTGTTGCCATTGACCTTTGTGAGGGCGGTATCTGGAGGTAAAACACGGTGTGCACGATAAATAGAGCTAGAACATTCTATTTTCTGGTGAGTGATTGTGCCCCATTCATTTGAATGTCATAACAATGACAGTTATCTCATAACTCATATGCAACTTTTCCTCCCACTGTATTCTCCAAATGTATTCTTCCACTGTATTATCCAAATGTATTCTTCCACTGTATCATTCAGCTGCATTCTCCCACTGTACTATTCAACTGTATTCTCTCAGGGTATTATTCAGCTGGATTCTTCCACTGGGAATATTCAGATGTATTACTGAGCTGAATTCTCCCAATATATCATTCAGCTGCATTATCCCACTGAATTATTCAGATGTATTATTCAGCTGTATTCTCCCACTGTATTGTTCAGCTGTATTATTCATCTGTATTATTCAGCTGCATTCCCCCACTGCATTCTCCAACTGTATCATTCAGCTGTAATATTCAGCTGTATTATTTAGCTGTATTCTCCACTGTATTCTCCCACTGTATTATACAGCTGTATTCTGGAACTATATTATTCAGCTGTATTATCCCACTGTATTATTCAGCTGTATTATCCCACTGTATTATTCAGCTGTATTCTGGAACTATATTATTCAGCTGTATTCTGGAACTATATCATTCCGTTGTATTCTCCCACTGTATTATACAGCTGTATTCTGGAACTATATTATTCAGCTGTATTATCCCACTATATTATTCAGCTGTATTATCCCACTGTATTATTCAGCTGTATTCTGGAACTATATCATTCCGTTGTATTCTCCCACTGTATTATACAGCTGTATTCTGGAACTATATTATTCAGCTGTATTCTGGAACTATATTATTCATCTGTATTATCCCACTGTATTATACAGCTGTATTCTCCACTGTATTCTCCCACTGTATTATACAGCTGTATTCTGGAACTATATTATTCAGCTGTATTCTGGAACTATATCATTCCGTTGTATTCTCGCACTGTATTATACAGCTGTATTCTGGAACTATATTATTCAGCTGTATTCTGGAACTATATCATTCCGTTGTATTCTCCCACTGTATTATACAGCTGTATTCTGGAACTATATTATTCAGCTGTATTCTGGAACTATATCATTCCGTTGTATTCTCCCACTGTATTATACAGCTGTATTCTGGAACTATATTATTCAGCTGTATTATCCCACTGTATTATACAGCTGTATTCTGGAACTATATTATTCAGCTGTATTATCCCACGGTATTATTCAGCTGTATTCTCCACTGTATTATACAGCTGTATTCTGGAACTATATTATTCAGCTGTATTATCCCACGGTATTATTCAGCTGTATTCTCCACTGTATTCTCCCACTGTATTATACAGCTGTATTCTGGAACTATATTATTCTGTTGTATTCTCCCACTGTATTATTCAGCTCTATTATTCAGCTGTAGTATTCAGCTAAATTCTCCCACTGTATTATTCAGCATTATTATTGAGCTGTATATTTCAGCTGTATTATTCAGCTGTATCATTCAGCCGTATTAATCAGCTGTATTCTCCCAGTGTATTATTCAGCTGTATTCTCCCAGTGAATTATTCAGCTGTATTATTTAGCTGTATTTTCCCAGTGTATTATTCAGCTGTATTCTCCCAGTGTATTATTCAGCTGTATTCTCCCAGTGAATTATTCAGCTGTATTATTTAGCTGTATTTTCCCAGTGTATTATTCAGCTGTATTCTCCCAGTGTATTTTTCAGCTGTGCTATTCAGCTGTATTCTCCCAGTGTATTATTTAGCTGTATTTTCCCAGTGTATTTTTCAGCTGTATTCTCCCAGTGTATTATTCAGCTGTGCTATTCAGCTGTATTCTCCCAGTGTATTATTCAGCTGTATTCTCCCAGTGTATTATTCAGCTGTGCTATTCAGCTGTATTCTCCCAGTGTATTATTCAGCTGTATTCTCCCAGTGTATTTTTCAGCTGTATTCTCCTAGTGTATTATTCAGCTGTATTCTCCCAGTGTATTATTCAGCTGTATTCTCCCAGTGTATTATTCAGCTGTATTCTCCCAGTGTATTATTCAGCTGTATTCTCCCAGTGTATTTTTCAGCTGTATTCTCCCAGTGTATTATTCAGCTGTATTCTCCCAGTGTATTATTCAGCTGTGCTATTCAGCTGTATTCTCCCAGTGTATTATTCAGCTGTATTCTCCCAGTGTATTTTTCAGCTGTATTCTCCCAGTGTATTATTCAGCTGTATTCTCCCAGTGTATTATTCAGCTGTATTCTCCCAGTGTATTATTCAGCTGTATTCTCCCAGTGTATTTTTCAGCTGTATTCTCCCAGTGTATTATTCAGCTGTATTCTCCCAGTGTATTATTCAGCTGTGCTATTCAGCTGTATTCTCCCAGTGTATTATTCAGCTGTATTCTCCCAGTGTATTATTCAGCTGTATTCTCCCAGTGTATTATTCAGCTGTATTCTCCCAGTGTATTTTTCAGCTGTATTCTCCCAGTGTATTATTCAGCTGTATTCTCCCAGTGTATTATTCAGCTGTGCTATTCAGCTGTATTCTCCCAGTGTATTATTCAGCTGTATTCTCCCAGTGTATTATTCAGCTGTATTCTCCCAGTGTATTATTCAGCTGTATTCTCCCAGTGTATTATTCAGCTGTATTCTCCCAGTGTATTATTCAGCTGTGCTATTCAGCTGTATTCTCCCACTGTATTATTTCATTTAAAACACCACTAGCTGGAACATAATGAATAGACCTTTTATAATCAATTACCCACTGGCACATAGACATAATCAGATGTCTTCAACCTCATAGGTCGACATGTCAATTAGACTGTTTCTTAGACAAAGGGGAGGTGGCAACCTTGTAACTGTCATTGTCTCAGAGTGTCCCTATAGCTGATTTTCCTGGTGTGGAAAATTCCTGCTGTTTATATGTGGGTTTCCTCCCTTTCACTTTGGGCTTCCTACTTCTCTAACCCTCTCTTCACTCTTAGGCTGATCATCAGGCTCCTTGTTGCTAGGCAACCCCCTCTTAAGATCTTCCCGGTAGAGTTATGAAGGTAATAAAACAATGCCTCAAGACAACCAGCCATGGGATCCAGAAAAGCCGGAGAGAAAAAGGAGGAGAGAGAGAGAGAGAGGTCTATACCTGTCAAATTAAAAATGGAACATGATATTAATAGTAACGATGGTGCTCCTCATGAAGCAAACCGAGATCATCTATAGGCTAATACTGTTCGTTTGAATTGTTCCTTTAGACAGTATAAATGTATTGAAACCTTGTTGTTTGAGGAAGTATTTTTTGGAGGTGTATAACATAATGTGTGTCTACATTTGTCAAGGTCATTCCAAACTCAACGTTATGTAAACATATGCATGTTACAGTATTTCTTCAATCTCTGTTTTGACAGACAGCCGTACACACTCGGTGGCTGGAGATGTGTGTTTGATTGACATACCGTCTGAATGATTTGATACCAGCTCATGGATGTCCTTGCAGAAGATGACCAACCTGTGATTTAAAGCCTAACCCACCAACATTCAGTGATGCCCCTTTTCATTCTGGAGTATTGGTTGACACTTTCATTTATTACAACTTTGGCCATCTTCTCCAGCGCTGACACACACTTCAAACACTTTAGTCTGTTCTGTAAAACTCATGGACACACACACACACACACACACACACACACACACACACACACACACACACACACACACACACACACTTTCCATAGCTAGGATCTGTCAATCAGGCTCGATTGAGATCCCTGCTAGAAAGAGGAGCGATGGAATGATGTTTCTCCTTCCAAGGCATTTGGAGTTGACAGCAGCAAGTTCCTCTGGGTGATCTAAGTTATAACTAGGCACAGGGGAAATGAAACTTTAGTTTTATTTCATTTGTTGTTGTTTCATTCCCCCCCCCCCTTGTAGAAGAAAAGGACTTCAAAGCAGGTTCTTACTAATACAAGCAATAAATAACTCCCACCAGCTTTTGTCTGAATGTAGTTCTCTCTTCCCCCTGTGGTTTTATGACTGACACAATCTGTTAAAGAGAGTCTTCCAGCTATCATCCTTCTCTATATCTACAATAAATGTTTTGCCAAATCCAACCGGCATCGAGGGGGAAGAAAAGAACAGGAGGTGAAGAATGAAAAAGGAGGAGGGCCCAATAACAAAATGAAGACAAGGGCCACAAAACACCAACGACAGCACAATCCATGTGGCTGGAGTCCTTTTTCTCTGAAAACAGGACTCCATTGGGAAGACAGGTCTCCAAAATTAATCTTCAGACATTAAAAAAAAATCCACAGCCACGCATTTTCATTTGTATTATTTATTTCTATAGTTTCAATCTGCCGCGGGTATTTAGATAGTGGTCGGCTTCGTCGTGCAGGATTGCAGATGGCAAGATGTGCGTCTCCCTAATCAGAATTGCAAATGTTGAGTCTCCCTAGTGGGACATTAGCACGTCTTGGAGGGTGAATCTCAGGCTCAAATTGAATGAAGATGAATTGCAGGGTTATTTTGATGCTAGAAAAGCAAAGGCAGTCCCCAAGTTAAAAACATGGCCATCAATAAAAAACTACAGAGACCGGGATAGAGACAATGTAAATGATGGGGGGGAGGGAGGGAGAAAGGGAAGAGGCATGGGCGATGTTGGTGATTTAAATACATACAGCAGTGATTGGAGCACTTTGGTAAGCAGGATGTCAATCACGCAACGTTCTCCAAAACATGACAGCAGTCATTATCAACCATATAAATGTGTTTACAGCACGTGTGTACAGTCGCGGCCAAAAGTTTTGAGAATGACACAAATATTAATTTGCACCAAGTCTGCTGCCTCAGTGTTTTTAGATATTGTTTGTCAGATATTACTATGGAATAGTGAAGTATAATTACAAGCATTTCATAAGTGTCAAGGGCTTTTATTGACAATTACATGAAGTTGATGCAAAGAGTCAATATTTGCAGTCTTGACCCTTCTTTTTCAAGACCTCTGCAATCCGCCTTGGCATGCTGTCAATTAACTTCTGGGCCACATCCTGACTGATGGCAGCCCATTCTTGCATAATCAATGCTTGGAGTTTGTCAGAATTATATATTTTTATGTCCACCCACCTCTTGAGGATTTGACCGAAAGTTCTCAATGGGATTAAAGGTCTGGGGAGTTTCCTGGCCATGGACCCAAAATATCGATGTTTTGTTCCCTGAGCCACTGAGATTGCCTTATGGCAAGGTGCTCCATCATGCTGGAAAAGGCATTGTTCATCACTAAACTGTTCCTGGATGGTTGGGAGAAGTTGCTCTTGGAGGATGTGTTGGTGCCATTCTTTATTCATGGCTGTGTTCTTAGAAAAAATTATGTGTGAGCCCACTCCCTTGGCTGAGAAGCAACCCAACACATAAATGGTCTCAGGATGCTTTACTGTTGGCATGACACAGGACTAGCGTGTAACGGTCTTCCTCCTCCTCTGACGATGAGTAGTAGGAAGGATCGGAGGACGAGGAGTAGTAGGAAGGATAGGAGTAGTAGGAAGGATCGGAGGACCAAAGCGTGGCGTGGTAAGTGTTCATGATACTTATAACTCGGAACGCCTCTGCCTGCTGCAGAATACAAACACTCAACAGAAAATAACGACCCACAACTCAAGTGGGAAAAACAGGCTGGCTAAGTATGGTTCTCAATCAGAGACAACGATTGCCAGCTACCTCTGATTGGGAACCATACCAGGCCAAACACATAGAAATGGAAAACATAGAACACAAAACATATAATACCCACCCCAACCCATGCCCTGACCAAACTAAAACAGAGACATAAAAAAGGAACTAAGGTCAGGACGTGACATGATGGTAGCGCTCACCCAGTCTTCTCCGGACCAGCTTTTTTCCGGATGCCCCAAACAATCAGAAAGGGGATTCATCAGAGAAAATGACTTCACCCCAGTCCTCAGCAGTCCATTCCCTGTACCTTTTGCAGAATATCAGTCTGTCCCTGATGTTTTTCCCGGAGAGAAGTGGCTTCTTTGCTGCCCTTCTTGACACCAAGCCATCCTCCAAAAGTCTTCGCATCACTGTGCATGCAGTCACACCTGCCTGCTGCCATCCCTGAGCAAGCTATGTACTGGTGGTGCCCTGATCCCGCAGCTGAAACAACTTTAGGAGACGGTCCTGGTGCTTTTTGGGCGCCCTGAAGCCTTCTTCACAACAATTGAACCGCTCTCCTTGAAGTTGTTGATGATCCGATAAATGGTTGATTTAGATGCAATCTTACTGTTAGCAATTTCCTTGCCTGTGAAGCCATTTGTGTGCAAAGCAATGATGACGGCATGTGTTTCCTTGCAGGTAACCATGCTTGACAGAGGAAGAACAATGAAACCAAGCACCACCCTCCTTTTGAAGCATCCAGTCTGTTATTCGAACTCAATCAGCATGACAGAGTGATCTCCAGCCTTGTCCTTGTCAACACTCACACCTGTGTTAATGAGAGAATCACTGACAGGATGTCAGCTGGTCCTTTTGTGGCAGGGCTGAAATGCAGTGGAAATGTTTTTTGGGGGGATTCAGTTCATTTGCATGGTAAAGAGGGACTTTGCAATTAATTGCAATTAATCTGATCACTCTTCATAACATTCTGGAGTATATGCAAATTGCCATCATACAAACTGAGGCAGCAGACTTTGTGAAAATTAATATTCGTGTAATTCTCAAAACTGTTGGCCACGACTGTACCGTACAAGATTGATTGAGTGTTTGTGGGTTTGTGTACCGTATTAGTGTCTGTGTGTGTCAGTATGTGGATGAGATGAATTGTGTGTTACTATATGTGCACATGCGTGTGTGTGTGTGTGTGTGTGTGTGTGTGTGTGTGTGTGTGTGTGTGTGTGTGTGTGTGTGTGTGTGTGTGTGTGTGTGTGTGTGTGTGTGTGTGTGTGTGTGTGTGTGTGTGTGTGTGTGTGTGTGTGTGTGTGTGTGTGTGTGTGTTGCAAGCTATACGTTTACATGTACGCATCTTCAAGGGAGGGGGGCCTTGAGAGTGTCCGTTTTTCCCTCGGGTTTGTGGAAAGAGACTGATTTGTGAGCCATCGATGACAGAGATGGATCTGAGTTCTGAGACCCGAGAGCCACGCAGGGTCGAGAGAGGGAGGGGAGGAGACGGAAGAGGGGAGCGAGCGACCGACCCGATCCACAGTCTGTCGTTTCATCCTACTTTTTGTATATTCGTTCTCCTCAACTCGACAAGATGAGGTATGCCTAGTCTTCCAGCTCTTCTGAGGATTGTTTTTTCGTGTGTGCCGGTGGGGAGGCAGTGGCTGTTGGGAGGAGGAGGGATGTGGGATGTCGACGTCGCCAGCGAACCGCATCGCATTAGGATTCCGCCATCACCTCGTTCTGTCAGTGATGTGCGCTCCCGCCAGCTTCCTATCTCTTCAGGTTCACCACTCTCTACCATGTCTGGCATTTGCTATCTGATTTTAGGGAGTTGCCACCAGCTGGGGGAGGACAGAAACAATGTTGCCCCCCTTTCACCCTCACCCCGGTAACGAATCACAAACATAACACTGTCAACAGTTTGACAGCGATTATACCTTTAAATCTGCCGCCCAGATTACATCTGACACATTAGTCATCTATTTTAGCTATTATCCCACCCGGTGATACCGAGATACGGTGAGGGAATTTACAGTCAGTAGCGACATGGGATGGATTTTGTTATGTTTGTGTGTGTATGTGTGTCAGTAGGAAGCATTAGTCTGTATGAAGCCCACGACTCGAGTATTTGCTGATAAAACATTAAAAAAATTACTTTAGTATGAAAAAGTTAGACAAAGCATAAATCTTTGAATCGGAGTAGAATTAAAAATAAAAGTCTTACTTTACGTTAGATCATACACTGACCTCTAAGAGCGCTCAATATGCAGTTGGCTGTTCATTTCTCTTTCTGCCCTACTGCAATTTGACCCTCACCTGCATTAACATTCTCCAGTCCTTCACCGGCCTTTTGAAGCCAAATGAGAAGCCAAATGAGACGATTACAAAGTGTCTTTGACTGGACTAATAGAGAACTCATTATCTCCAGCATCAACTAAAGACTCCTTTTCTTATCCTCAAGTCAGCCCTGCCTGACTGAAAGGGGTTTCTGGTCTTTCTTCCTTTCAGAAATCTCTCTCTCTCGTTCTCTTTTTCAAATTCTTCATTTTCTGATGCCCACGTCTGTGGGCGCTTCATAGACGACCTTCAGGAATATAGCCAGACTTTGATTATAAGGAGAAAGTGCGACTACTCTGAAATGTGAGTTACTTCATGAATTGATTCTTAGCTAGCTGTATGTTACTGTTTTGGATCTATAACCTGTTTGAAAAGAAAAATGATAAACCATGACTTCTGGGTTGTTTTCAGTATCAGGAAACACGAGTACCCTTTTGTAACCAATGATGCAAGACACACCAGAACTTGCCCAATTAAACAACTCTTCTTTGTGTTCCATTTCAAAACATTCTCTTACGTTCGCTTTCTGCTGAAAACAGGCCAACATTTGCTAAGGAGGAGGAGGAGGAGGAGCTAAGGAATACGTAGGAGGAGGAGCATAACCAAAACCTTGGATGTGAACAGGTTGTTATGGACGTCTCCTCTCTCTACACTGAGCTTGTCGAGGTGTGGGTCATTAGTGTGTGAAACATATGCCAATTAGGAGACTGCAGCCACTCGTCTGAAACCAAGCATGGAGAAGTAGCAAAACATACATAACCATACAGACTAATTTGTTTTATATACAGATACCAAGAGAGAATGACTTGTCTGTGTCTTGAGTTGATAGCTATTATGGCAATTGTGTCTGTCATATGTCAATTTAGAGAGGTCTTCATCTGCTCGAAGACAACCCTCTTTGAGAGTGAAGAGAGTCCACTTAATGATGTGAAACTGGGTATTCTCACTGCAAAACAAACATCATCTTTGTCTCTTGCACATGGACACACTCACTCACTCATTACACTCACTCACTCATTAACTCACTCACTCACACTCACTCACTCACTCACACTCACTCACTCACTCACTCACTCATTCACACTCACTCACTCATTCACACTCACTCACTCACACACTCACTCACTCACTCACTCACTCACTCACTCACTCACTCACTCACTCACTCACTCACTCACTCACTCACTCACTCACTCACTCACTCACTCACTCACTCACTCACTCACTCACTCACTCACTCACTCACTCACTCACTCACTCACTCACTCACTCACTCACTCACAGTGAATGCACAGTCCCTCCATGCATAGCTCATAAATCTTTAAACCCCCTCAAGACAGATGCTCCTTCACAAAGGAAATATACAGCTTCTCTAAGATGAAAAAGAAAATCATACCTCTTTACTCTCCTTTCCCACACCCTCAAATTCCCCTACCTTTCATCTTCTTTACAGTTGATGACATCGAAGATCTCAGGATGTCACTGTTGTATTTGCTGTCAGAAGGAGGAAGGGACAGAGAGTAGCTGAGTGGAGAGGGTAAGCATGCACACTGCTATCCTGTGAATCTCAGGTTATCCCTAGACTGCGGTATTTTTAGATACCGCATTATAAAGTAAAAAACACTACTTCGACATACACTATGACACCAGCATAGTGGAGTAAATTTAGAGGAGTATGTATTTTAGGGGATGAAAGGTAAGACAACATGAAGGTAAGACAACATGTGGGACAGTGGAGGCTCCTCAGAGGAGGACCATCCACCTCAATGAAATTTCATAAAAACAAAAATAGTCAAACATTAAAAAAGTTATCCTTTTGAGATAAAACTGTATTAAATATATTCGTATGTCACCCAATAATTGATTAAAATACACTGTTATGCAAATCGTCTACAGTAATGTCAACAGCACGGTAGCACCATGGTGTAGCCAGAGGACAGCTAGCTTCCTTCCTCCTCTGGCTACATTGATTTCAATACAAACTTAGGAGGCTTGTAGGTCTCACCCCCTTCCATAGTCATACATGGTAATTATGACCACTTCCGAAAGACGTCCTCCAACCAATCAACACTTTTGCAGTATGAAGTGACATGTTGTCCATCCAATCATATAATTAGGATCATAGAATGACCCTAGTGAGTTGTATTGGGATTGTGCCACAGAGCATTATGGGGGGTCTAACTTTTTTGTTGAACCCCTTTCACCTGGTGAGAATTAAACGTGAGGGTCGACCACTGCCTGAAATCAGTTTCATGAAGAAGATGAAAAGGTGAAGGCATTCAATACCAACTGGTATCAAAAGTATAGCAGGTTAACAGGGATGCTTTCATCAAGCCGCCATGTATTGCTGGCCTTGCCTGCGTTTGGAAAGTCTGAGCCTGGGGGCGAAAGAGGGGTACAGGGACCTGAAGAACATCGACCGTTCAGCAGACAGCATATAAATGCCCAAATCAGATTCAAGCTTCTGGGATAAAGCTACATCGATCATGTCAAAGGTCAAACTGCGCGACACAACAAGAAAGTTAGAAGAAACATGTTTTCAAGCCGCTTATCAACCCCACTGCGTTTTGGGCATGCAAGCATTTGCTTTTAGAGGACACTACGAGAGGGAACGTTCCACCGTCAAGGGAAACTTCAATGAGGTTGCAGAGGTAAATGCTACTACGAGAGGGAACGTTCCACCGTCAAGGGAAACTTCAATGAGGTTGCAGAGGTAAATGCTACTACGAGAGGGAACGTTCCACCATCAAGGGAAACTTCAATGAGGTTGCAGAGGTAAATGCTACTACGAGAGGGAACGTTCCACCGTCAAGGGAAACTTCAATGAGGTTGCAGAGGTAAATGCTACTACGAGAGGGAACGTTCCACCGTCAAGGGAAACTTCAATGAGGTTGCAGAGGTAAATGCTACTACGAGAGGGAACGTTCCACCGTCAAGGGAAACTTCAATGAGGTTGCAGAGGTAAATGCTACTACGAGAGGGAACGTTCCACCGTCAAGGGAAACTTCAATGAGGTTGCAGAGGTAAATTCTACTACGAGAGGGAACGTTCCACCGTCAAGGGAAACTTCAATGAAGTTGCAGAGGTAAATGCTACTACGAGAGGGAACGTTCCACCGTCAAGGGAAACTTCAATGAGGTTGCAGAGGTAAATGCTACTACGAGAGGGAACGTTCCACCGTCAAGGGAAACTTCAATGAGGTTGCAGAGGTAAATGCTACTACGAGAGGGAACGTTCCACCGTCAAGGGAAACTTCAATGAGGTTGCAGAGGTAAATGCTACTACGAGAGGGAACGTTCCACCGTCAAGGGAAACTTCAATGAGGTTGCAGAGGTAAATGCTACTACGAGAGGGAACGTTCCACCGTCAAGGGAAACTTCAATGAGGTTGCAGAGGTAAATGCTACTACGAGAGGGAACGTTCCACCGTCAAGGGAAACTTCAATGAGGTTGCAGAGGTAAATGCTACTACGAGAGGGAACGTTCCACCGTCAAGGGAAACTTCAATGAGGTTGCAGAGGTAAATGCTACTACGAGAGGGAACGTTCCACCGTCAAGGGAAACTTCAATGAGGTTGCAGAGGTAAATGCTACTACGAGAGGGAACGTTCCACCGTCAAGGGAAACTTCAATGAGGTTGCAGAGGTAAATGCTACTACGAGAGGGAACGTTCCACCGTCAAGGGAAACTTCAATGAGGTTGCAGAGGTAAATGCTACTACGAGAGGGAACGTTCCACCGTCAAGGGAAACTTCAATGAGGTTGCAGAGGTAAATGCTACTACGAGAGGGAACGTTCCACCGTCAAGGGAAACTTCAATGACGTTTCAATGCTTTACTTGCTGAACATATCAACCTTTCACCTGTCTTTTCCCGGGATGTCGGAAACAAGTACAAATGATTTGATAGCTTCCATCGCATCATCCATTAAAAGTTAGATTACAGAGGGAGCTTGACGCAGCGCATTTTTTTTGTGTGCACTCAAGTAGGCTATCCACTCTCCTCCGCTATTTATTTAGGAAAGATGATAACACATAATCACTCTGGACGGACACAAGCAAAAACTCATGATATAATTGTTGCAGCAGCCTAGGCTACACGTCGACATTAGAAATCTGACATCCTGTATGGGATGAAAACTAGACCATTTGTCAGTCTGATCAACTATAGGCTACTAATAAGAGCAGATGCATACACCCTATGTTCGCTGTCCATTTGGTCAGGGTAAACTCATTGGTAACGTTATGTATTTATGTTCCATTTGTGTGTCAGGAAAAAAATGTGAACTTGATCAAATTTGGTTTATATTCAAAATTGGGCTTGCTAGGCTGCCTAAACGTTTTCAATCCATAATGATTAACTTGAGTTAATTAATCAACATAATAGTGATGACAGATGTCAGATGTCTCAACAGTTTTTACCCCCAAGCCTTAAGACTCCTGAACAGGTAATGAAATGTCATTGTGTCCGGCCATACCCTCATTCAATCACTGCTGTGGTCCCTTCCAAACACTGCGTAAGTAGCCCTATCATTCCTATTCCCCATAATATTGTACCATAAATGTCTTTATTAAATGCTTTAAGTTAAAAGAATTAGACTTTGACTATTGTTGAAACACACTTTGACATCTCCGTGCGTTCAGCCTATACCATAGGTCTCCCATCCTCCTAAATGTGTCAAGTCACCAGCCTCCACTGATGTGGGAGTAGATCATAATGAAATGTATCTAAAGGTAAGACAACGTGTGATTGAAAAAAAAATTGCCATGCTGTGTAAGACAGTTGGGAGAAGACACTTTTTTTTCTCCCTAATAAAGGTACATGGGCACTATTTCCCTAACCCTTTGCAATTACAGTAAATCCACACAATTTAAAAATCCCAGCCTTGTACACCTTTAGTTGCAAGATCACTCAAGGTGAACAGAAACAGTAACCAAACAAACTCAAAAGAATAAGAGGCTCCTCCGTCGGTGAGCCTCAGTTCACTTGACAAGACGATGACCTGGCCTACGCCAAGGACTGTGGTGGCCTGTCCACACTACGACCGGAGAGAAAGATGGATTCCGCCAGCCGGAATGGTTCCCGGGATTATCTCTTCGGCGCAGGAGCCAGAAGAAAGGAAGCAGACGACCAGACGGCCATCTCTGGGCCCGATGAAAAATGAGGGAGCGAGATGCTATTTCTCCTTTAATTCACAAGGGGTGGTCTGGCTCAGACCGCGATAAGACTCAAGTGATCAACATCCTTTTGAGTTGGCTGTGAATCGCTCCTTCCCCCTTCCCATATCTCCATCTCAGATATGTAGGACATATCTTTGCTTTTCAAAAGGGGGAGGGGGGGGGTACATGGGGGGTAGAAAAAGGGAGAACAGACAAAGCGTGACGGGAGAAGGATAGACTCACAGTGCTACTTCATATGGTGATGGATCTGGATTTATGAATATGAGCTGCTGGAAGTGCTCAATGGGGCCCTGTAGACCAGAGAGGACGTTTAGAAGCCCTTTCCTCCTCTGTGTTCTGTACTTATTCCCGACACTTTTGCAGATGTGTTATTCCAAGTACAAAACTCCCAGAGAGAGAACTTCTTCCACTTTCATCATGTTGAAAATTCTCTCAACGATTACATAACAGCTGCTGTAAAACAAATGCATACTGTACAGTTTCCTTCTTTTAATATCTCGCCACTGTTAAAATCTCTAAAGGTCAAAGCCGTTGGTGCGGGGGGGGGGTTATACTAAGCTAACATATGGAATTGTTTAAGATGGGCATGCCATTGATCATCTATCTATTTCATTAAGAATTTAAGTATACTGTACAGTTTCCTTCTTTAATATCTCACCACTGTTAAAATCCATAAAGGTCAAAGCCGCTGGTGCGGGGGGGGGGTTATACTAAGCTAACATATGGAATTGTTTTAAGATGGGCATGCCATTGATCATCTATCTATTTCATTAAGAATTTAAGTATACTGTACAGTTTCCTTCTTTAATATCTCACCACTGTTAAAATCCATAAAGGTCAAAGCCGCTGGTGCGGGGGGGGGGTTATACTAAGCTAACATATGGAATTGTTTTAAGATGGTCATGCCATTGATCATCTATCTATTTCATTAAGAATGTAAGGACACCTTTAGGTATAAAAAAAACATATATTAAAATGATTTGATGAAATATGGAATCCGGCCTTTACAGCTATTACCCATAGAAACATATTGAATAATACATTCGAAAACGTCAAAAAAGATCAGTATTGAAGTGTCTTTTCTATATCTTTAAGATAATAAGAAAGATCACAAAATATTGTCGTTTTTTTTGTTGACACATACTTAACCCTTTATTTTTATTGGCACAAAACTACCTCCATACTTCCATTCATTTCTATGGGTTCCCTTCAGACCGAGTCCCATACAGAGAACACCATCGTGTCTGTGAGAGTCTCATCTTTCCATAGAGTGGTCATATTAATGGACGCTACAAACGTCTTCACAAGAAAATAAAGATTTTCGGGATGTCTCGTGGTATGACAAACGCTGTTGTAGCTCGGCCACCTTCTACCGCAAATGTGGAAGGCCGACATAGGTGCTTGCAGTGGATTGAGACTCAGACCAGGCAAAAAAAAACTGATATTTCTAGCTTAAACTGACACTCCTGGGTGCGTCTAAAGACTCCTAAGGATTACAAATTGTGAGGCTTATAGAATAGTGAGGATTTAAAGCCTAGCGAGAGAGGGAAACATGGTCGGTAGCTATTTACCACAGAATAGTGAGGATTTAAAGCCTAGCGAGAGAGGGAAACATGGTCGGTAGCTATTTACCACAGAATAGTGAGGATTTAAAGCCTAGCGAGAGAGGGAAACATGGTCGGTAGCTATTTACCACAGAATAGTGAGGATTTAAAGCCTAGCGAGAGAGGGAAACATGGTCGGTAGCTATTTACCACAGAATAGTGAGGATTTAAAGCCTAGCGAGAGAGGGAAACATGGTCGGTAGCTATTTACCACATGCCACTATAAAAGTTCAGAGGAAACCAAAACAATGAACAAAGAAGTGTAGTTTCCCCATCGGAAGCCTCTATCTCCGGGTGATACATGTCGTAATGGAAGTTCCTCCATTCCCTGTCCTCCAATTCTACTGAAACCCTGAGACCTGGCTGGGGCCTGCCGTTATCTCACCTTGGTCAGGACATTCGTGAGTGATTGCCGTCTGGGCTATTTCAGGCTCTGCCAGGTAACAGGAAGTGCTTTGTAACTCAGCACCCAAACCTCCATCGCTCCCCTTCACTCCCTCCCAAGCCCGTCCCAACTCCTAGTACCCAGTACCCACGGTTGTCACAACCAATGAGCTACACAGTCTCTCAAAACCACACACCCGTGATTAAATCTCCACCTTTGAAAATGCCAGAGTTGGTGCCTTCGCCTATTCAATACAGACTATTAATTACATTCCACTAATTATTCATCTCAAAATGATAATTGTTCACCTTGACATAACTCAACTATCTCTGATCCATTACTGCAAATTCAACTAATTGCATTAACTGGGAGAGGAAGAGAAAAGATCTAACCTCTCTACAAAAACAAATCAAACCAAAGAACCTTTTACAACCAGAGAATGATTGGGGAAAGGAAAAGTTTGGGTTTCCAGTGATGGATTTAGTTGCCTTCAATAGATGAGCCATCCAATTGAATATTAGCTTTGCCCTGTATCAGGGGTTGGCTAGCTTCTGATTATGAGTCATCATTACACTCATTATCAGAGGCTATTGTCAAGTATTATGTGAATATAACCTTAGAAGGAACCTGTTTTTTCCTTCATATACATTGCTGAGTATAATTCCTAAGGCAGCAAAACACCTGTCCCTCATCAATGATCTGGAGACAGGATATCTGTTTGTCCTCAGGTTTCTTGACTGCGAATGGGTGGAACTAAGAACAAAACACAATCATCATTCAAATTGCCTTAAAACTATATATAAGCTTGTTCTGAGTAACATCAAACAGTCTGATATAAAGATGTAACAGAATAGCAGCTAGATACGGTACCTAGTGAAAGTCTACAGTCTTTACATTTTTCTGCCTTAAAATAAAATAAAATAAAATGAAATTTGATTTTATTCCTACCGATACTTGGTGGAGGCATCTTTGGCAGCCATTATAGTTGTGAAATATTTTGATTCTATCAACTATTAGGTCAACATGTGTGACCCGTTTCAGGAAACTAGACATATGTCTCGGGTCACTACTTCACAGGATAGCCATTTGAAGGTACACTTTTTTTTATTTTTTATAAATCAAAATATGTTTGTGTCAGAAATGTCTTCTGGAACATGTGAACTTTCATGTGCCTTAATAACAAACCTGTATGCCATCTGTAAATACGAATTAAAATGTTAAATTACGAGCCTAGTTGGTTTAGCCACAGAAAAAGCCAGAAACCTTCCCACTAGCCATGATTGGCTGAGATAATTAATGGGCTGGACATGCCGAGAGAGGAGTTCAGATTGGTCTGCCATATAGAGGGCTTCTCTCTATTTGAGCTGGTCAGTCTGTGTTGGTAATCCTGTTAAACGCTGCTTTTAAAATGTTTTATTGTGTAGTAGAGCTACAAAAGTGTTGATCTCCACTTTCTAGAGGATTGAGTTTTGAAATCAGTGGAATTAGAGTATGATAGCTAAAGAGATGGAGGAAACACCTGTCTCCAGATTACATCTTTAAACTAAGGGCAACCATGGCATGGCATCCATGACAGGGAGACGCGTCCAATGCATAATGATGTATGTGGGTAAGATAGTCTGGCTAGCTACATTTTCAGCTATTACACATTTCTAATTTTGACAGAAAGTGGTTTCATTTAAAGCTAAAGTGTACTGTTAGCTAGCTAGCTGACGATAACTGGCTGGCTCCCTAGCTAACATTACGTGTATGAAGATATTATTCACATCCCAGAGCCGTTAGAGCCTAATGTTAGCTAGCTAATGTTTAACCTCGTTGGTTAGCTCCCAGCAGATTCATGCTGGGTAGTAACGACATGATTTGGCACTATGTTCATTGTAGTTTAACTAGCTAACGTTAGTTGGCTGGCTCGCTAGCTAACGTTATGTAACATGTTCGATTCTTACACATTGTTTACATCGCTAGGTTTATTGTTTACCTAGCTGGCTACATGTCTTAACAAAAGACTCCAATATCAAAGCAACCATTTCGGGTGCGTTCGTAAATTCAGAAGGCCAGAGCGCAGAATAACTAATGAATTTATGAACGCACAACACCCGTTGAATATGGCCAGTGTCAGTAAACGTTGGCAAAAAAAGTGTAATAAAATTTTGCCAGAACAGCTGGTTAGGCTGTTGTCATGTTATCCGGAAGTAAACAAATCATTGGCCAGAGCGTCAAGTGTGCGCTCTGAACACTCCGAGAGCGAAACAAATTGTGTGGGGCTAAAGCATAAGAGAGTGTGAACAATGCTGAATGGGTGTAGACAAAGAAGAGCTCTTCACTATGTACCAAAACATTCAGAGGCCATTTTCTCAAAAGTGAGATTACAAGTTCATCAACTTTCAAAACATATTTACTTTCCCATTGTTCCTCAAAAATACAGTTCACTATATACCATTTTGTAGCTTTGAGACTCTACTTTTATCCAATCTAATAAACACAATTGAAGATTTTGCTACATAAGACCAGTTTGAGCCGGTCAGTCCCATATATCCATTGATTTGATCAAAATGTCTCAAGTTAAATTTAATTGGGTGGCATTGATGGATAGCAAAATTCAAAACGTCTCAGATTTAAGTCAGGACTAAGACTGGACCATTCGTGAACACTCAACATGTATTGGCAAGCAATTCTGATGTGTCTTTGGCATTAAAATGTGTGTAATTGTCCTACTGAAAAATAAAACTCTCTCCCAGGGTTAGGTATTCACAAAACTGAGGCAATTTCCTCTAAATGTTTCTTTTGACTTTGCTCCTTTCATATTTATTTGATTTGGACAAACTCCCCAGTCCCTGCCAGTGACAAGCATACCATGTCACACCCTGGACTTTTCACCTGTCTTGTGCCTGTCTCCACAATCTCCAATTTTCTCCCATTATCCCCTGTATACTTCAACCTGCGTTTTCTGTTGGTCTGTTGCCAATTCATCTTGTCTTGTCAAGTCTTACCAGTGTGTTTTTCCGTTTTCCAGTATCTCTAGTTTCTGTTTTCTAGTCCTCCCGGGTTCTGACCATTCAGCCTGCACTGACCTGCCTACTTTCTGTCCCTTATTGACACTGCCTTGGATTACTGACCTCTGCCTGCCCTGGACCTGCCATTTGCATGCCCCCTGTTTTGTAATAAATATCTGAGATTCAAACTTTCTGCCTCCTGTGTCTGGCATCTGGGTCTTGTCGTGTTATACCCTTAACATGATTCTCCTCGCTTTAGAGGTAATTAAGCGGTAGTGAGGAGAGGAAACGCAGAAACAAATGTGCTTGTATGAAATGGGTCTCTCCTTCTCCACTAGCACGTCCTCAGGCAATAATGTTTACAGGGGTGGAAATATTAAATAAATGTGATGAAAACAATGTAGCTAGTTGCACGCCCACACCATCACACCTCCTCCTCCATGCTTCACAGTGGGAACCACACATTCACCACACATGCTTCACCTACTCTGCTTTTCACAAAGGCAGCCCTTGGAACATCTCAAATGTGGACTCATCAGACGAAATAACAGATTTCCACCGGTCTAATGTCCATTGCTCATGTTTCAATGCCCAAGCAAGTCTCTTCTTATTATTGGTGTATTTTAGTAGTGGTTTCCTTGCAGAATTTCAACCATGAAGGCCTGATTCACACAGTCTCCTCTGAACAGTTGATGTTGACATGTGTCTGTTACTTGAACTCCGTGAAGCATTTATTTGGGTTGGAATCTGAGGTGCAGTTAAAGTAATGATGGACTGTTGTTTCTCTTTGCTTATTTGAACTGTTCTTCTCATAATATGGACTTGGTCTTTTACCAAACAGGGCTATCTTCTGTATCTATCTTGTATCCTTTCATCTATTTTTTTAAGGAAAAACAATGTTATTTATTCTTTTATCTATTATTTTTAAAATGTGTGCGTTTCCCCTTTGTAAAAAATATATAGATAAAAGGATAAATAGCATTTTATTTTTTAAATGTGCATATGCATTTTTACTTTGAAAAAACAACAGTGGATTCAATGGGGATGTGGCGGATTTTAAATAACTTCCGCACTAGCCGTCGGGAGGATACTCTTGTGCGTCCTCTGCTGTAGTAGGTAATCGAGGAAGATATTCCTCTGTCCAGTGGTTGGTCCACTAAAAGTTTTGCGATTATGCTGCAGGACTTTTGTGGTTTAGTACGCTACCCTGCGTCACCACTTCGTTGCTCCAAACCAGCGAAAGGGGGCGTTAGAACACTGATTATGTTTTAGGGCCCGACTGTGTCTCTAACTCAGACTCAGTAGCCTCGGTTTTTCTAATGACTGCTTTGCCTGGTTCACCAACTACTTTGCAGACAGAATTCAGAGTGTCAAATCGGAGGGCATGTTGTCCGGTCCTCTGGAAGTCTCTATGGGGGTGCCACAGGGTTCAATTCTCGGTACAAATCTTTACTCTGTATATATCAATGATGTTGCTCTTGCTGCGGGCGATTCCCTGATCCACCTCTACGCAGACGACACCATTCTGTATACTACCGGCCCGTCCTTGGACACTGTGCTATCTAACCTCCAAACGAGCTTCAATGCCATACAGCACTCCTTCCGTGGCCTCCAACTGCTCTTAAATACTAGTAAAACCAAATGCATGCTTTTCAACCGTTCGCTGCCTGCACCCGCATGCCCGACTAGCATCACCAACCTGGATGGTTCCGACCTAGAATATGTGGACATCAATAATTACCTAGGTGTCTGGCTAGACTGTAAACTCTCCTTCATATCAAACATCTCCAATCTAAAATATAATCTAGAGTCGGCTTTCTATTTCGCAACAAAGCCTCCTTCACTCACGCCGCCAAACTTACCCTAGTAAAACTGACTATCCCATCTACCCAGCCACTATTGAAGGCTATCAAATGCTTCTCAAAGATGCCCTCTGGTGGTAAAACTAACATTGACTAGCATTAATGGTACCAGTGGTTCACACTTAAATAACGAGCCATAGAATTCTGCGGCACCGTGCAAACATCGTCGCAGTAGGCTGCAACTTTTAAAGGATGAACCACTGTACACCGACGAACACATTTACACTCTCCTAAAACTGTCAAGCACTTAACGGTTTCAGGGTCACAGGAGAGGAAGGAGGATTTGAGGAGAGGAAAGACTTTTTCCAATTAAAAATCTCACCAGGGTATTTCACCATTAGAGAAACTAAGGTTGCTTTTCAAACACGTAAAAAGACACACCCTTACCTTTGCCTTAAGCCCTTGGGAGAATCCCCGTGGCTATCTTAGCCATCGGTCCAAACAATTAGCCAAGCAAGGGAATTTGGCAACGTAAGCGCCTCAGCCCTCATTTGTGATCGAGACTGTGAGTTCACAATTCGAGTTTGTGAGTTTACAAGATATGAAATGCAATCATATTTTACTGTAACGCATACAAAGCACACACAATGTGGTTCCATGATGACTGATGATGACTGAAAACACAACTGTGGGACAAACACGTGACACATTTCTGGGGAAGGGCAGTCCATTTAAAAATGAATGAATTCTTCCCTCGCTACAAGCATTTCGCTACACTCTCAATAACATCTGCTAACCATTTGTATGTGACAAATACATTTTGATTTGATTTGATTTGCCCTGCAAGTGTCAAATCATCAAACGTCACCAGACGTGTTTCTTACGTGTTTGAAATGCAGACAACGTCCTATTAGATCACATTACACGTAAGGTCAAGGTCACATGACAGGTAAGGACAACGGTCATAAAATGAAGAAATTGCTTCTATAAAACCACCAGCAGGGGGAGACATCCACACCAAAATTGTACATTACTCATGTAATAGAACAGATCTTCTTTGCTACATGTTCACATTGTTATTCCAAGGTTCCCAAAAGCTACTTGAAAGGTGCTTATTGCCAATGGGTAACTGTAGATAATGTCCTCAATGGGCTTTCCTTACTGTGCTTCCCCCTCCTGTCCTGATGTCATATCTGAAATTCCACTATTCATATATGCTGACAAACTGACAATGGCTACCAATTCATGTCTTGAGTTTGACACTCTACCTTGGAGGAATTCATCCAGCCTGGACTCAGGGATAGACATAACATAGTAAATGTTAATCTATCTCCCTCTATTTAGTATGATATGTTACAATTTGTATGGTTATACGTACGTCATCCATTGCATATGAAATGTTACGAATTACAATTCATAAGATATTTTACAAATTCCAATTTGTTGTCGCTAACGTTAGCTAGGTGGCTAACATTAACATTAGCTAGGTGGTTAACATTAGCTAGGCTAGTGGTTAAGGTTAGGGTGAAGGTTAAGGCTAGGGCTAAATTTAAGGTTAGGAGTAAGGTTAAAGGGTTAAGTTTAGAGTTAGGGTAAGCCTTAGCAAACATGCAAAGTCGCTAAAAAGTAGTAAGTTGTTGCAAAGTTTCTAATTAGATATAATGCTAAAGTGGTCTGTGAGGATACTCGAACATACAACCTTTGGATTGATAGGCATTATACGCCCACCAGTGGAGGCTGGGGGGAGGAAATATAGGAAGACAGGCTCATCATAATAATTGCCATATGGTTACGATATGTTTACCTCTACGGGATTGATGTCCCCTCCGTGGCACGGTTAAGCTAATGTGCGCTAATTAGATTAGAATGAGGTTGTAAGTAAGAAACATATCTGATATGGGCAGAAAGCTTAAATTCTTGTTAATTTAACTTCACTGTCCAATTTATGGTAGGTATTACAGCATACATGCAACTGTTTGAGGAAAGTGCACAGTTATGAACTTTTTATGAAAATGTATTAATAAACCAATTAGGCACATTTGGGCAGACTTGATACAACATTTGAACAGAAATGCAATGGTTTATTGGATCAGCCTAACACTATGCAAATCCAATGCCATCTAGTGGCCAACATTTAAATTGCACATAAAATTGAATAATACATTGTGGCCTTTATCTTGCATTTCAAAGATGATGAACAAAAACATTTTTATTTTATTTTTTTACTTTGTATGAACTTTTACCAGATTTAATTTGCTCTCGACATCTACATTAATGTCACATTTACACAAACTTCAACATGTTTCCTTTCAAATGGTATCGAGAATAGGCATATCCTTGCTTCAGGTCCTGAGCTACAGGAAGTTCGATTTGGGTGTGTAATTTTAGGCGAAATTTAAATAAAGGGTCCGATCCTTTAATGTGTTTGAAACTATTTCATTTATTCCATTCCAGCCATTACAATGAGCCTGTCATACTATAACTCCTTCCACCAGCCTCCGCTGACACACAACCATCCACCCTGACCAACCACTATCCTTTAGTTTTTGCCTTAAGTAACCTTTTGTCTCATGTAACCGTAACAAACTTACATATCATACTCATTTTAGTGTTCCGGATTTACATTTACAATTTTACGTCTAGTGTATGAGACCAGGCTGCGTCCAACAAACCTCATCTCCTAAGTTCACGGACAGCCCTTTTAAAAAGCATATTTTAGAAAAACAACTCGCTGACATTCAAATCTTCTTCTTCTTTTTTTTTTTTACCGATAATTAAAAACAAATTCTTAAGCGGAAGTTTTTCCATGCAGTGGCTTCTTCAGAAATTGCAGAGACGCATCTCTGCTGATTTGCCAATAATGAAGCGCGTGATTCATTCGAAAAGATCCCCCTTTTTTAATTATAGTGGATATGCCATGGTACGTGTGCCACCGAGGGTCCATTTCACATTATCATCTTGACATTCCCGTCTTCTTATTTGTTTGGCACACTTTGCCTTTACTTTGAAGGTCAGTATTGAATTACTTTAAAGCATGCAAAGTGCTATGTCTTGCCTTAACGTTGCCTGAGTAGAAAGAGTGAAGTAGACTTCCAAAAATAAGCAAGGGCTTTCTTTCTCAGCAGGGAACTCAGACTGTCTTAGAGCAGCAAAAGTACGTTGTCTTCTTGACAATGAGTCAGTCCCTGAAGGTGTAGCTGAAAAGAGTACTTAAGCTTTAAAAAGTGAAACACTTAGGCTTTAAAAAGTGAAACACTTAGGCTTTAAAAAGTGAAACACTTAGGCTTTAAAAAGTGAAACACTTAGACTTTAAAAAGTGAAACACTTCGACTTTAAAAAGTGAAACACTTCGACTTTAAAAAGTGAAACACTTCGACTTTAAAAAGTGAAACACTTCGACTTTAAAAAGTGAAACACTTCGACTTTAAAAAGTGAAACACTTCGACTTTAAAAAGTGAAACACTTCGACTTTAAAAAGTGAAACACTTAGGCTTTAAAAGGAATTGAAAGTACTAAGAATCCACTCAATCCAAATTTTATTTAGTAAATCTTTGATTACACCCATACATGTTACACGCTTCCTTGATGCTGCATCATTTTCCAATAAACATAACAGTATAAAGACATGTGCTTACAGCAGCATCTATACACACAAGTAGTGTTTCAGTACACACTCCAGTCTGTCAGCCTGTGGGCTATATGCACTTCTTACAGTAATCCACAGTCATGTATAGCTGGGCCTTCAGTGGGACTGGGAAGCACATTTCTGGATCCAAAGTACAGGTCATTGTTATATTTCACACACATCCATCCATTTAGTAATATGCACCACTCGGCAGTGAGTGTGTATTTGAATATTTCATTGAAGACGGATGGATACCTAATCTTAGCTCCAAGCTGTGCCGTTTTGTCACCGATCCATTTTCCAATCAGGGTCTATCTACTTTTCCATTTTTATCTCCCCCCTCAGTCCCTTTTCAGTTCCTTCCCTCTACCAGCCACCTCTCTCTCTCTCTCTCTCTCTCTCTCTCTCTCTCTCTCTCTCTCTCTCTCTCTCTCTCTCTCTCTCTCTCTCTCTCTCTCTCTCTCTCTCTCTCTCTCTCTCTCTCCAGGATCTCTGCACTGGTCTAGCAGTTGCTATGCTTGATAAACCAAGCATAACTCTAAGGTTAAATAAAATCTCGTACATCATAATAGTTTGCTTTATTAACCAATTATACTGAGAAATAGAATGTGCGGCTACATATGAAAACATCGGACATTCTTTAATAAGTACGACTGCTGTTGGGGACATATTCTCAGTTCCAATTAGAATCCAATTAGGAGTCTCCACATTCATCAATAAGGGATCAGAACAGCGGGATCAGAGTTCGTCCTGGTAATTATGCATAGAACAAGCTTTTCCTTAAGATCATATCTGTGAGTTATGTTTAATTTACTATACGGTTTGCCGTAGCACAAACATCCTGTGTTAAGACAGAAAACAATTCGGTACACCAAACTAACACAAATATGTTGTTATGTTTAGTCTTTTTCCTCCTACGCATACCATTAATGGACCGTCAATGCAATGGCTTTCTGCCAAATTGGCTTTTACAGCACAGAGATGCTTTCGGTGATTTCAAAATGCTAACTTCATTAATTATACTAATATTATTCCTCTCTCAGTCAAGATTCTTCATATAGTTATGATTCTATTATAATGTTAAAATGTCACTTCTTTTTTTTGCTTCCCGAAACCCATGAATCTAATAACTACCACGAGCTACTGAATTAGATTACATCCCGATCAAGATTAAATGTAATGGAGTAATTAGAGACGTAATACTTCGATTACGATGTGCGCTCGCCCTTCCCAGTTGTTTTAAGTTTTGATATTTTGAGAAAGAACGTCTCTCTGAAAGAAAGTTATTACTAATTCATCAAAAATGACTGTCACGGTCATCTCACCTCCTTTCTCCATGTTCCTCTTCCTTCTGCCTTCTCTCCAAGACTAGACAGATCAAACTCATCCTGATAGACACCCTCCCTCCCCCCGAAAACTCCCTTGAAACTCCCCTGGAACTCGAAGTGAATTCTGATTTAACATTACTGAAATAAAGTGTGTAAGTGTGTGTCCTCTTTAAAGTTCATCCAAAGTTCTCACAGGTCTTTTACTACAAACATAATTATTTTTGTTGAATTTTTTTGTTTTGTTGGTGAATTTAATGTTACACCTGGATTAAAAGAAGGGTGACGTGTTGCATTGTGGTTAACGCCAAGTTCACATGTCTGGTGTTGTGGAGCACCAATTCTATTACGTCAATAATTTAATGCAAGAAGCAGCCACCACTTCCAATTACAGGGCATAATAGGGAGTGTGATTAAATATTTTGATGACATCACTTTTCAGTTGTTTTTAATGACTTAGTTTTATAACTTGACAAAATTGATTGAATAATAAGGGACAATATTAAGATAAACCAAAGTTAATTTAGGTTGGATATTGCTGACCAAAACAAAGTCTTATCTGTACACCAGCCAATCACAAAATGAGGCTAGAATGAGGTCAATGACGGCAAAATAATTTTTATTCAGTGTGTTTGGGAAGAAAAACTAAACTAAATAAGATTGGCTTTGAATCTAGCTATACAAGCAATAGCACATATTTTCACTTCTATTAATAACTTGGTGTGAGAAAGTACTTTTTGTAATCAACAAAAGTAATCAGCCTTATCGTAATGAAGGTTTGGAAGAAAATTGAGGGCAGATGCTCGTTATAAATAACATTGGGTTTCTTCTGATGGATGTTGAGAAGGAAAGTAAAAACTTTTCGAATCTGTCTGTTTCAGACACTCAGTATTAATTCAGATAAGTTTTTTTTTTTTTTTTTTTGGAATGAATTGTTTATTCAACTCTCCAATGGTTAATCTATCTGAGTTTCAATTTTTTTTCCAGTCATATGTACAGGATACACATCGACCAACAAAATGCTAACTTGCAGTTTCCTTCTCGACAATGCAACAGCAAGAACAGAGAAGAGTACAAACAAAGTATTTGGCATAGTAGAATAGAAAAACATTTTACACCACCATAAGTATAAAACAGGAAGGCACAACTTATCGTCAAATATTTAAATGTGTATAGGAGAAGGAGGATGGGGGACAGTGTATGAACTGAGCAGTATAATAAGAGTCTGGTAGTACCAGTTGTGATGTGTGTGTGAAGTAAGACTGTATGCTATACATATATTTCTGTGTGGGTGTGTGCATGAGTGAGCGTACAGTTGAAGTTGGAAGTTTACATACAGTACACCTGAGCCAAATACATTTGAACTCAGTTTTTCACAATTCCTGACATTTAATCCTAGTAAAAATTCCCTGTCTTAGGTCAGTTAGGATCAAAACTTTATTTTAAGAATGTGAAATGTCAGAATAATAGTAGAGAGAATAATTTATTTCAGCTTTATTTCTTTTGGCAAATTCCCAGTGGGGTCTGAAGTTTACATACACTCAATTAGTATCGCAAACCGTAGTCTGTCTTTTTTTATGCCGATTTTGGAGAAGTGGCTTCTTTCTTGCTGAGCGGCCTTTCATGTTATGTCGATATAGGACGTTTAACTGTGGATATAGATACTTTTACACCTGTTTCCTCCAGCATCCTTAGGTCCTTTGCTGTTGTTCTGGGATTGATTTGCACTTTTCACACCAAAGTACGTTCATCTCTAGGAGACAAAACGCATCACCTTCCTGAGTGGTATGACGGCTGCGGGATCCCATGGTGTTTATACTTGCGTACTATTGTTTGTACAAATGAATGTGGTATCTTCAGGTGTTTGGAAATTGCTCCCAGGGATGAACCAGATTTGTGGAGGTCGACCATTGCTTTCTGAGGTCTTGGTTGATTTCTTTTGATTTTCCCATGATGTCAAGCAGAGAGGCACCGAGTTTGAAGGTAGGCCTTGAAATACATCCACAGGTACACCTCCAATTGACTCAAATGATGTAAATTAGCCTATCAGAAGCTTCTAAAGCCATTACCTTATTTTCTGGAATTTTCCAAGCTGTTTCAAAGCACAGTCAACTTGGTGTATGTTAACTTCTGACCCACTGGACTTGTGGTACAGTGAATTATTAGTGAAATAATCTGTCTGTAAACAATTGTTTAATTGTAGATGTCCTAACGGACTTGCCAAAACTATTGTTTGTTAACAAGAAATGTGTGGAGTGGTTGAAAAACGAGTTTTAATGACTCCAACCTAAGTCTATGTAAACTTCTGACTTCCAGCTAGCTCCCTCTCTCTTGCTTCTCCTTAATTTTGGAAAAAAAAAAAATTATTCAAGTATTGTCTTCTCTCTTTGAGTCAACTACTCACCACATTTTATGCATTGCGCTTAGTGTATGTGAACTTCTGACCCACTGGAATTGTGAAAAGTGAATTTAAAGTGAAATAATCTGTCTGAATTTATTTTGGGGAAAAATGACTTGTACAAAGTAGATGTCCAAGTAGATGTCCGACTTGCCAAAGCTAGAGTTTGTTAACAAGAAATTTGTGGAGTGAAAAACAGATTTTAATGACTCCAACATAAGTGTATGTAAACTTCTGACTTCAACTGTATGTGTACTAAGCGGATAATCAGAGCAGGTGGTCAGTCCAGTTCAAGTGTTCAGCAGTCTGATAGTGTGTACAGTGCATTCGGAAAGTATTCAGACCACTTCACTTTTTCCACATTTTGTTACGATACAGCCTTATTCTAAAATGGATTCAGGAAAAACAATTCTCAAGAATCTACAAACAATACGACGTAATGACGAAACAAAAAACGTTTTTTTTTTAGAAATGTTTGCAAATGTATTAAAAATTAAAAACAGACCTTTTGCTATGAGACTCAAAATTTAGCTTAGGTGCATCCTGTTTAATTGATCAAGTTGTAGAAACATCTCAATGATGTTTGTAGTCCACCTGTGATACATTCAATTGATTGGACATGATTTGGAAAGGCACACAACTGTCTATATACAGCGCCTTCGGGATATATTCAGACCCCTTGACTTTTTCCACATTTAGTTGGGTTACAGCTGTCATGACGTTGGCCTGTGGGGGAGGTTTATGACAGTCATAAATCCCTCTTCCCCGCTTTTTCCTCTCTCTACCCTACTGAGGTTACATTTGGAAAACCCTTTTGTTAACATAGAGATTCTGGGAACATCTGTAGGTGGGGGGAAATTAACTATATTCTGGTAATCCGAACAATTGAACATATGCGGTGGTACTTAATGAATATGATGTCAGTTCGGTTGTCATCTGAGACATTCTCATCAATGATAAGATGACAAACTCTACAGTGGAAAGTCTACACATCAGAGTTATCGGATTCAATTGTTCAATTTAAATGTTTGAAAATGAAATCATTTGTGATTAGATGAAATGTGATTTTAGCTTCTAAAATGTGATATTTGGGTTTTCATAAGATAGGGCTCTGCTCAATCAGTGGCCCGCCCCTGTGAAGGGACATGGGCTATAAAGCTTTTCAAATACGCCCTCCTCTCCCTTCCTATATAAGCCCTTGATGACAATATAACCTCCTGTTCCGAGGATGTAGGACGATAGTTCGATGTCAGAATGGTTCAGATAATAACTACAGTATGAAGCCAATATCAGCGTGAGCTTTGGTTGCGAATGGTATGAACTTTGAACTCTTATTCACTACAGAAGTGATAGCTCCTATCCGTTGAGTTAGCAACAGCAGCTGCAAACGAGGGTTAGGAAGGAACAGACAGAATATCCCGTCTATCACACAACGATGTTACTACAACGTATTGTATATACTACAACCAATTGACCACCAGAGACATTCTTCAAAGGACTCGGTTGGAAAACACAGCCTTCCATCTACCACCAACCTACCGAAGCGCAGCTCAGAGTAAATATTTATTGCATTTTCCTTTTCCAAATGGGCGTAATTTAGAATGCATATGATACTGTATTTACGATAGCCCAGCTTCGCGCTTTATTCCTCAGTCTTCCCAATCTTTCACTCAAACCCAGCCCCTTTTCTTTTGTGTAACCAGCTGTCATATCTGTTCAGCCCACTAGGGACGTTGTCCTTTATGATGTCATTTGTAGTCAAGGTATGATTTAATTTTGTGTATGTGTAATTCTGTGTGATTAGTTAGGTATTTAGTAAATAAATTATTAAACCCAATTGTATTGCTGATTCAAATCGTTAGCCAGGGTTCGTGCAGATAAACAAGAATTTACAACTTTCAGATGAGTCTGAATTAAGATGACGATTAATATTGACTGCTATTGATGTAAAATATTACTAGGTCTTTAAAAGAGTTTATTCGGAAGATAACAGCTGAATGTATATTATTTAGTGGTGCCCGACTCTCTAGTTAATTGCATTTACATGATTAGCTCAATCAGGTAATATTAATTACGGATAAATTATTTTATAGAATAGAATGTCATGTCACTTAATCCGGCATAGCCAAAGACGCGACACAGCCTTATTCTAAAAATGATGAAGTTTTTTCTTTCCCCTCATCAATCTACACACAATACCCCATAATAACAAAGCAAAAACATGTTTTTGAATTTTTTGCTCATTTATATATATGAAAATACATTTACATAAATATTCAGACCCTTGACCCAGTACTTTGTTGAAGCACCTTTGGCAGTGATTACAGCCTTGAGTCTTCTTGAGTATGACGTTGCAATCTTGACACTCCTGTATTTGTGGAGTTACTCCCATTCTTCTCCGCGGATCCTCTCAAACTCTGTCAGGTTGGATGGGGAGCGTTGCTGAACAGCTATTTTCAGGTCTCTCCAGAACTGTTAGATTGGGTTCAAGTCTGGCTCTCAAGGACATGCAGAGACTTGTCCCGAAGCCAATCCTTGGCTGTGTGATTAGGGTCGTTGTCCTGTTGCAAGGTGAACCTTCGGCCCTGTCTGAGATCCTGAGTTCTCTCAATGTCAACAGTAAAGAGGCGACTCCGGGATGCTGGCCTTCTAGGCAGAGTTCCTCTGTCCAGTGTCTGTGTTATTTTGCCCATCTTAATCTTTTTTTTAAATTTGCCAGTCTGAGGTATGGGCTTTTTCTTTGCAACTCTGCCTAGAAGGCCAGCATCCCGGAGTCGCCTCTTCAATTTTGACTTTGAGACTGGTGTTTTGCGGGTATTATTTAATGAAGCTGCCAGTTGAGTACTTGTGAGGAGTCTGTTTCTCAAACTAGACACTCTAATGTACTTGTAATCTTGCTCAGTTGTGCACCGAAGCCTCCCACTCCTCTTTCTACTCTGTTTAGAGACAGTTTTTGATGTTCTGTGAAGGGAGTAGTACACAGCGTTGTACAATATCTTCAGTTTTTTGGCAATTTCTCACATGGAATAGCCTTCATTTCCCAGAACAAGGAGAGACTGACGAGTTTCTGAAGAAAGTTATTTGTTTCTGGCCATTTTGAACCCACAAATGCTGATGCTCCATATACTCAACTAGTCTAAAGAAGGCCACTTTTATTGCGTCTTTAATCAGAAAAACAGTTTTCAGCTGTGCTAACATAATTGCAAAAGGGTTTTAATATGATCAATTAGCCTTTTAAAATGATAAACTTGGGTTAGCTAACACAACGTGCCATTGGAGCACAGGAGTGATGGTTGCTGATAATGGGCCTCTTTACGGCTATGTAGATGTTCCATAAAAAAAATCAGCCGTTTCCAACTACATTAGTAAATTACAATATTAACAATGTCTACACTGTATTTCTGATCAATTTGATGATATTTTTTAATGGACGAAGAATGTGATTGTCTTTCAAAAACAAGGACATTTCTAAGTGACCCCAATCTTTTGACCGGTATTGTCTGTTGGTACCTTTCCCCAGATCTGTGCCTCGACACAATCCTGTCTTCCTTTGAACTCATGGCTTGTTTTTTTTTGCTCTGAAATGCACTGTCAACTGTGGGACCTTATATAGACAGGTGTGTGCCTTTCCAAATCATGTCCAATCAAATTAATTTACCACAGGTGGACTCTAATCATGTTGTAGAAACATCTCAAGGATGATCAATGGAAACAGGATGCACATGAGCTCAATTTCGAGTCTCACAGCAAATTGTCTGAATGTAAATAAGGTATTTCAATTTTGCGAAAGTTTCTAAAAACCTGTTTTCACTTTGTCATTATGAGATATTTTGTGTAGATTCCTGAGGGGAAAAAAATGTAATAGATTTTAGAATAAGGAGGTAAAGTAACAAATCAGAAAACATCTGAATAATTTCTGAATGTTTCCAGGGTTTTTGGTTGGTGCATGTTCAGATTGTTATTGTGGGTACAATGTCATCAACACATTTCCAAATGAAGCCTGTGACTGACGGTGTCCTCAATGTTGACGGATGAGTCCTGGGTGGAGGAATCTTTTTGGAGGAATCATTATTCACTTTGATTAATTATCAGTGTTTCAGTTGGGGGGGGGGGGAACTTCCAAACAATTAGACCCCTCATTTGCAAACTCTGAACAATTCGACCACCAGGGTGGACATTGATTTTTATGGGCAGAAAGTAGACAAACAGACTCCCCAAAAGCATTAAAACTCAGAACTTGACAAACTAGCTAAATTTTAGACACCAACAGTGGGGCCATTTTGTTTTACGGGCCTTGAGTCGTTATAGCTCGCACCTTGTGTTAAACTATCTATGTCTTAACTCAAGAAAAAAAATGTTTTTGTATTTTCTCCACCGTGAGCTAAAGCGAGGGTGACATAGTAGCAATTAGTGTGTGTAGGGTGTGTATTTGCGTGTCTGTGTGTTTCGGTGTGTGTATTTGTTATTTTGTATAGGTGTGTGTGTGTGTGTGTGTGTGTGTGTGTGTGTGTGTGTGTGTGTGTGTGTGTGTGTGTGTGTGTGTGTGTGTGTGTGTGTGTGTGTGTGTGTGTGTGTGTGTGTGTGTGTGTGTGTGTGTAACCCTCGGCTTGTCAGATCCGGTTACTTTCACCCTTCCAGGAGCATTAAAGTTGCCCCCCCCCCCCCCCAACTGTCACATCACTTCCATTATTTATCAATTTAAATGAGAGAAAAATGTTTCATGTCGACATTAATGACTGTGTGGGGGAGGGAGAAGAAGGGGGGGGGGACAACTCAACTTATTAAGCAGACTGACTCCCCTCGCCCATTGCTGGAAAAACGTATTGGTATATTATGAGTCACTCGTCTGCATCTCTGTTAATTACTGTAGATGTAAGACTGGTACTTTAAAAAAAGTTTTTCTGCTTTAGGTAAACAACTGCAGTGTAGAGAGCGGCTGTCTGGTTTCTCTCTCTCTATGGCAGGACCTTTTGTTGCCTCTGTCTCCACAGAATCTCTGATTACTAAGGTTTGTAGACGTGATATGGGGAGGCTGACTGGGGTTCTAGGCCTGGACTAATGAGGAAATTGAAAAATAAGAACATTTATTCCTCCATTGTTAGGGTCAAAAAAGAAAACTTGCACCCCCTGGGGGTCCCGAGGACCGAGTTTGGGAAACCCTCTGTAACTGATCTCAGACCTTCTCTTCCTTCTATAGAGATGACACACATTATCCCTTCACCACAGTAATAGAGGGAACAGGAACGGGTCAGAACAGAGTGGACCAATGTATAAATCATAAACATTATGGGCTAAATTCAGCCACTCTATTATAATGTAAATATAAATGTCCCAGACGAACAAATCTCCCCGGTGACTCGGAGCTCATGACTAAAAGGTGACCGTGGGTGAAATGGCGGTCTGAGCCCAAAGCCTTGACTGATTTCTACTTTCAGCGGCGACTCAAACAGAAGCACCCCCCCTCCCCTCCCTCCCCTCCCCCCTTTGCTCGCACTCACTTCCTCTCAGAAGCCCTTTTCAGAAAACTCAAAGACCAGCACTTTACCCCGTTTTAAAAAGCACATCACTTGATTTGCAAGCCTCACGCTTTTTTTTAAAAAGGTTGGCCCTTTAAAGAAATGAATCACGGAGGTAAAAAAATAAGATAAAAAATGTTCAGGGACATTTAATGGCGACGTTGTGGACAGACAGTCTATCCTGACTATTGAGTCACTGGTCAGTTGGCATTTAGAGTGCCATTCATTGCAATGTGAGCCATATATGCATGGAAGAGGACTTTCCTCTCTTGTACGACTGGCTGCCAGTGAAATATCACCCAGGGCGAGTTTATATTTCATTAACTCATAATTAACAGCCACAGGTATTATGTCTCCCGTGGTGAAGAGGGTCTGTGGATTTCAA